>NC_140998.1:168923850-169102445 GCF_052327205.1 Somniosus microcephalus | reverse complement strand
TGCCGGGAGACTGGTGTTGTGACGGAGCGGTGCTGTGTGCGGGGAGACTGGTGTTGGGGAGCGGTGCTGTGTGCGGGGAGACTGGTGTTGGGGAGCGGTGCTGTGTGCGGGGAGACTGGTGTTGGGGAGCGGTGCTGTGTGCGGGGAGACTGGTGTTGGGGAGCGGTGCTGTGTGCGGGGAGACTGGTGTTGGGGAGCGGTGCTGTGTGCGGGGAGACTGGTGTTGGGGAGCGGTGCTGTGTGCGGGGAGACTGGTGTTGGGGAGCGGTGCTGTGTGCGGGGAGACTGGTGTTGGGGAGCGGTGCTGTGTGCGGGGAGACTGGTGTTGGGGAGCGGTGCTGTGTGCGGGGAGACTGGTGTTGGGGAGCGGTGCTGTGTGCGGGAGACTGGTGTTGGGGAGCGGTGCTGTGTGCGGGAGACTGGTGTTGGGGAGCGGTGCTGTGTGCGGGGAGACTGGTGTTGGGGAGCGGTGCTGTGTGCGGGGAGACTGGTGTTGGGGAGCGGTGCTGTGTGCCGGGAGACTGGTGTTGGGGAGCGGTGCTGTGTGCGGGGAGACTGGTGTTGGGGAGCGGTGCTGTGTGCGGGGAGACTGGTGTTGGGGAGCGGTGCTGTGTGCGGGGAGACTGGTGTTGGGGAGCGGTGCTGTGTGCCGGGAGACTGGTGTTGGGGAGCGGTGCTGTGTGCGGGAGACTGGTGTTGGGGAGCGGTGCTGTGTGCGGGAGACTGGTGCTGGGGAGCGGTGCTGTGTGCGGGGAGACTGGTGTTGGGGAGCGGTGCTGTGTGCCGGGAGACTGGTGTTGGGGAGCGGTGCTGTGTGCGGGAGACTGGTGTTGGGGAGCGGTGCTGTGTGCGGGGAGACTGGTGTTGGGAGCGGTGCTGTGTGCGGGAGACTGGTGTTGGGGAGCGGTGCTGTGTGCGGGGAGACTGGTGTTGGGGAGCGGTGCTGTGTGCGGGGAGACTGGTGTTGGGGAGCGGTGCTGTGTGCGGGGAGACTGGTGTTGGGGAGCGGTGCTGTGTGCGGGGAGACTGGTGTTGGGGAGCGGTGCTGTGTGAGGGGAGACTGGTGTTGGGGAGCGGTGCTGTGTGCGGGGAGACTGGTGTTGGGGAGCGGTGCTGTGTGCGGGGAGACTGGTGTTGGGGAGCGGTGCTGTGTGCCGGGAGACTGGTGTTGGGGAGCGGTGCTGTGTGCCGGGAGACTGGTGTTGGGGAGCGGTGCTGTGTGCCGGGAGACTGGTGTTGGGGAGCGGTGCTGTGTGCGGGGAGACTGGTGTTGGGGAGCGGTGCTGTGTGCCGGAGACTGGTGTTGGGGAGCGGTGCTGTGTGCGGGGAGACTGGTGTTGGGGAGCGGTGCTGTGTGCGGGGAGACTGGTGTTGGGGAGCGGTGCTGTGTGCCGGGAGACTGGTGTTGGGGAGCGGTGCTGTGTGTGGGGAGACTGGTGTTGGGGAGCGGTGCTGTGTGCGGGGAGACTGGTGTTGGGGAGCGGTGCTGTGTGCGGGGAGACTGGTGTTGGGGAGCGGTGCTGTGTGCCGGGAGACTGGTGTTGGGGAGCGGTGCTGTGTGCGGGGAGACTGGTGTTGGGGAGCGGTGCTGTGTGCCGGGAGACTGGTGTTGGGGAGCGGTGCTGTGTGCGGGAGACTGGTGTTGGGGAGCGGTGCTGTGTGCGGGGAGACTGGTGTTGGGGAGCGGTGCTGTGTGCCGGGAGACTGGTGTTGGGGAGCGGTGCTGTGTGCGGGAGACTGGTGTTGGGGAGCGGTGCTGTGTGCGGGGAGACTGGTGTTGGGAGCGGTGCTGTGTGCGGGGAGACTGGTGTTGGGGAGCGGTGCTGTGTGCCGGGAGACTGGTGTTGGGGAGCGGTGCTGTGTGCCGGGAGACTGGTGCTGGGGAGCGGTGCTGTGTGCGGGGAGACTGGTGTTGGGGAGCGGTGCTGTGTGCGGGGAGACTGGTGTTGGGGAGCGGTGCTGTGTGCGGGGAGACTGGTGTTGGGGAGCGGTGCTGTGTGCGGGGAGACTGGTGTTGGGGAGCGGTGCTGTGTGCCGGGAGACTGGTGTTGGGGAGCGGTGCTGTGTGCGGGGAGACTGGTGTTGGGGAGCGGTGCTGTGTGTGGGGAGACTGGTGTTGGGGAGCGGTGCTGTGTGTGGGGAGACTGGTGTTGGGGAGCGTGCTGTGTGCGGGGAGACTGGTGTTGGGGAGCGGTGCTGTGTGCGGGGAGACTGGTGTTGGGGAGCGGTGCTGTGTGTGGGGAGACTGGTGTTGGGGAGCGGTGCTGTGTGCCGGGAGACTGGTGTTGGGGAGCGGTGCTGTGTGCGGGGAGACTGGTGTTGGGGAGCGGTGCGGGGAGACTGGTGTTGGGGAGCGGTGCTGTGTGCCGGGAGACTGGTGTTGGGGAGCGGTGCTGTGTGCCGGGAGACTGGTGTTGGGGAGCGGTGCTGTGTGCGGGGAGACTGGTGTTGGGGAGCGGTGCTGTGTGCGGGGAGACTGGTGTTGGGGAGCAGTGCTGTGTGCCGGGAGACTGGTGTTGGGGAGCGGTGCTGTGTGCCGGGAGACTGGTGTTGGGGAGCGGTGCTGTGTGCGGGGAGACTGGTGTTGGGGAGCGGTGCTGTGTGCCGGGAGACTGGTGTTGGGGAGCGGTGCTGTGTGCCGGGAGACTGGTGTTGGGGAGCGGTGCTGTGTGCGGGGAGACTGGTGTTGGTGATCTTCAATCTGTGTCATCTGGTTACCGACCCTCCTGCCGTGGAAACTGTTTCTCATTTACTCAAATCAAAACCCGCTCATATTGTTTCCACTGGTGGGAGTGGTCCAAAAATAGGGGTCATAAATATAAGATAATCACTAATAAATCTAATGAGGAATTCATGAGAAATTTCTTTACCCAGAGAGTGGTGAGACTGTGGAGCTCGCTACCACAGGAAGTGGTTGAGGCGAATAGTATTGATACATTTAAGGGGAAGCTTAATAAGCACATGAGGGAGAGAGGAATCGAAGGATATGTTGATGGGATGGTTGGAGACTTAAGTGGAGCATCAACACTGGCATAGACCACTTGGCCAAATGGCCTGTTTCGGTGCTGTAACTCGTGTGTAATTCTATGTAATATCTGGTCATACAATAGCGTGACCTGAGGGTTTAATAAAACCTCTCCACATGTTTACTGAACACTAATCTCGCGCATGTCCCCCCGTGCAACTCGCTCACTGCCCGGCAGGCAGACTGTTGCACGCTCTAGTGAGCTGAAGCCAATTGTAAACCAACAAACTGATTTTTTTTACATTTACTATATATTAATAAACAGAACTCACTGAAATTCAAACGAACCCCTATTGCTCCTCGTAACATTAAAAAGAATCACGCAAACGCAGCCCCTGACGCAGGCCTAGCTTCACTTTCAGTCAATTAGTTCATAAAAGAAATGGTGACAAAAACATTACACGTGAGGAAATCTAGAGGCACAAGCAAGAGTTGCGTGCAGACACGAGGTTTAAAATATATTATAGAAGATAGATAGGCAAGCACAGCCTCACCCTGATCGGCTCCAGCCCACTCTTCCCCTGCCCCCCACCCCAATCGGCCCCAGCCCACAGCACCGCCCCCCCCCCCCCCCCCCCCCACCTAACTGACTGGCTCGAACCTTGGGAAGAGAGTTCCCTTCCTCCCTGGATGTTAATATTCCAAACCCGCGACAGACTGCCTTCTCTCCCAGATAGACAGAAGCCAAACATTTGCCTACTGATGTGCATAATGCAGATAAAATTGGTGATTGGGGGGTGGGCGGTGCTGTGGGCTGGGGCCGATTGGGGTGGGGTGCAGGGGAAGAGTGGGCTGGAGCCGATCAAGGTGAGGTTGTGCTTGCCTATCTATCTATCTCTATAATATATTTTAAACCTCGTGTCTGCACGCACCTCTTGCTTGTGCCTCTAGATTTGCTCACGTGTAATCTTTTTGTCACCCTTTTTTTATGAACTTTTTGCCATTATAAATACTGATGTCCACAGTTATGTTAAATGCCTTCTATAAACTCTTTGCTCTGCACAGTCTGGGTCACCAGATTCCCACGATTCTCTCAAAATACTTTCCGAATCGTACAGCGTTAAAGGATGTCATTTGGCCCATCAAGCGTCTTTGAAAGAGCTATCCAATTCCCCATAGCTCTGTAAATTTTTCCCCTTCAAATATTTATCCCATTTTCTTTTTGAAAGTTACTATTGAATCGGCTTCCACCACCCTTTCAGGCAGAGCATTACAGATCACTGCATTTAAAAAGAAATCTCATCTCCCCTCTGGTTCTTTTGCCAATTATCTTAAATCTGTGTCCTCTGGTTGCCGACCTTCCTGCCAGTGGAAACAGTTTCTCCTTCTTTACTCAATCACAATCCCTCATAATTTTGAACACCTTAAATCTCCCCTTAAGCTTCTCTGCTCTAAGGAGAACAACCCCAGTTTCTCTAGTGTCTCCACATAACTGAAGTCGCTCATCCCTGGCACCATTCTAGTAAATCTCCTCTGCACCCTCTCTGAGGCCTTGACATCCAGAATTGGACACAATACTCCAGCTGAGGCCTAACCAGTGTTTTATAAAGATTTAGCAGAACTTCCTTGCTTTTGTACTCTGTCTCTGTTTATAAAGCCAAGGATCCCATCTGCTTATTTAACAGCCTTCTCAACTTGTCCTGCCACCTTCACCGATTTGTGTACGTACACCCCCAGGTCTCTCTGTTCCTGCACCCCCTTTAAAATTGTACCCTTTAGTTTATATTGCCTCTCCTCGTTCTTCCTGCCAAAATGAATCACTTCACACTTCTCTGCGTTAAATTTCATCTAGAAACATAGAAGATAGGAGCAGGAGTAGGCCATTCGGCCCTTCGAGCCTGCTCCGCCATTCAACGAGATCATGGCTGATCATCCAAACCCTAGCACCCGGTCCCTACACCGACAGCCATCCCACCCAAGCCCTATCCCCCTAACACTAAGGGTCAATTTTTATCATGGCCAATCAACCTAACCCGCACATCTTTGGACTGTGGGAGGAAACCGGAGCACCCGGAGGAAACCCACGCAAACACGGGGAGAATGTGCAAACTCCACACAGACAGTCACCCGAGGCCGGATTTGAACCCGGGTCCCTGGCGCTGTGAGGCAACAGTGCTAACCACTATGCCACCATGCTGCCATGTGTCTGCCCATTTCACCAGTCTGTCTCTGTCCCCCTGAAGTCTGTTACTGTCCTTCTCACTGGTTACTACATTCTGAGTTTTGTGTTATCAGCAAACTTTGAAATCATGCCCTGTATACCCAGGTCCAGGTCATTAATATACCTCAAGAGGAGCAGTGGTCCTAATACCCACCCCTGGGGGACACCACTGTACACTTCCCTCCAGTCTGAAAAACAACTGTTCACCACTACTCCCTGCTTTCTCTCCCTTAGCCTATTTTGTATCCATGTTGCCACTGCCCCTTTAATCCCATGGGCTTTATTGGGTAAGTATTGGGGGGGGAAAAGGAGGAGCAGAACTGCGCGCGGAAAAATGCTTCTTGAAGGAGAGCACGGCAGCTGAAGAGCTGGCACAATGTTTGTCAGATCACATTCTCGCCCCACGCCCAAGTGGCCTTGAGTTTATTTTGCCTCTTCAGAGAAATGCCACAGTGTGACCAGTAAAACAAAGTGCTGGGCTCATCAGGAAGTTGAATCAGAGGCTGAAGATGGTTCGACAGATCCTTGACCTGCACGGTGGCACTTCGGGTGTGAGCGGGCGGGGTTGCAAAGGGAAAGCCTGTGCCTCTCGTTCTCATTCATTCTGGCACTGGTTCATGCCGTGGTGGATTTGGAGAATCGAGCTCCGTGAGAACATGTAGAGCGTGCAAGGCCCAGTGTTGGTGCCCGCTCCTGTGCGACCCCCTCCTACGGTTAAACTGACCAGTCGGTGTGCTGACTCTTCCTTTCTTTGTTTGTTGCAGAGTAGGGAGGCTGGTGGCAAGACCCTGATCATGCTGGATGAGCAGGGAGGTGAGTGCGTAGTTCTGCTTGGTCATTATCGGGGTGGGGCGGGGCGGGGAGTGTCCTGGGGGATGGGCCCGTGTGAGTGCCCCACAGGCTCCAGGGCTGGTCGGCGTGGGCCCGTACTTGCAGGGAAGGGTGGACAAGGAACGTGGGGGTGACCCTGCAGTGAACGATGGGCACATTTTCCTGTAGAACAGTTGACTGTGTGTGTGTGTGTGTGTGGAGTCCTCACCTCCTGCTCTGCCTCCAGGGCTGCTGTCACCCACTAAATTATTGCGCCATTCAATGGAGAGAAATTTCCCATCTCTCACTGTTCCCTCACCCGAGTTAAACATTTAAAAGTCAAGTTATATTCTTCCGTACCCCCAGACCTCTGGCCTGGGAGAGAGAGAGCCTTGGCTGAACAGTAATAATGGTGGAGAGGATTGCCCATTGTGCCACACAATGTATGCATGCTGATTCACATACGGAGCAAGCTTGATCTTGGCTGGGTTGTTTCCACTGTGGTGAAGCGGACTCTGCCTCTTGGCAGGACTGGCACACCCTGGTAGGAGCCCCACTGCTTGGGCGATTCCCGACAGACGAGGGGTGGGTGTTGGGAGGAAGTCGCGAGGAGGAAGGGGGCCCCAGTTGTTCCAGCAGGGCTTTCTGTGTCACACATTGTGGCATTCTGAAGATTCATACAGTTAAATGGGGCAGGAACAGATGGAAAGGAGCTCAGCTGCTCCACACCTGACCTTGTGGCTACATGCTGTTTTTGTTTAGAACAACTGAAGCGCATTGACGAGGGGCTGGATCAGATCAACCAGGACATGAAGGAGGCAGAGAAAAACCTGACTGACCTCACCAAGTGTTGTGGCCTGTGTGTGTGTCCCTGCAGCAGGTAAGTGTCTGAGCACGTCCAGTGACCGGCTTCCAACTGACCCACAGTCCCCAACCAACCAGGGTACAATAGAAAGACTTGCATTTATATAGCGCCTGTCATGATCCCAGGATGTCCCAAAGCGCATTAGAGGCAATGAAGTTCTTTTGAAGTATAGTCACTTGTAATGTAGGAAACGCGGCAGCCAATTTGCGCACAGCAAGCTCCAGATAATCTGTTTTAGTGATGTTGTTTGAAGGATAACTATTGGCCAGGACACTGGGGAGAACGCCCCTGCTCTTCTACAAAATAGTGCTGCGAGATCTTTTGCATCCACCTGAGAGGATAGACAGGGCCTCGGTTTAACATTTCATCCAAAAGACGGCACCTCTGACAGCGCAGCACTCCCTCAGTACTGCGCTCGAGTGTCAGCCTGGATTATGTGCTCAAGTCTCTGGAGTGGGACTTTCAACCTTCTGACTCAGGTGGGAGTGATACCACTGAGCCATGGCTGACAATACGCATCAGGCAATAGACAATATGTGTGAGCAGAATGCAGTGCTTTTAGTCCAGGCAGGGCACCAGTCATTGTCCTTCAAATTTACATTCCAGATGTTAATATGGAGCAATTCTTGGAATGGAGCAAAGGCCATTAGGTTTGCAGTGGCTGTTTCACACAGGTACAGATGGGCGTGTTGCTGTGGTTAAGGAATGCTGTTGGGACAGTGTAGAGGGAGCTTTACTCTGTATCTAACCCGTGCTGTACCTGCCCCGGGAGTGTTTGATGGGACAGTGTAGAGGGAGCTTTACTCTGTATCTAACCCGTGCTGTACCTGCCCTGGGAGTGTTTGATGGGACAGTGTAGAGGGAGCTTTACTCTGTATCTAACCTGTGCTGTACCTGCCAACCCAGCTGGTGCTGTTGCTGTGTTGAGGGGTGACTGGTTGTCTGTCTTTAACTCGGAGTCAGTTGCCGTGTGCAGCACACACTGGTGCTGGGAACTGCCAATAGATTTGCCTCATGCTGATTATAATATGGAAAGTCTGTGCAAATACGACATGTAATTGGAGCAGAATTTAACTTCAAGACCAAGGGAGTGGTGTCTCTATTCAAGCTCAGGAACTGCAGCTGTGGTTAACATGTGACATGCTCCGCATGAGGTGTGATGATTGAGTTCTCGGGCCTGTTGTGTGTCAACTCTAACTCCTTTCTCCTGGTCACAGTTCAGCTGCTCTAACAATAACAATCTGCTCAACACTTTTGCTACCACTGTCCATTAATGGGTTAATCAAATCGAGCTATGACTGACACGATTCTAATTCCAGTGAGCAGCTCGGGAGGAGTGCTCCAGGCTGTTTTCTGTAATGCTAGAATCCTCACTAACACTGCCCTACCTATAATGTCTGTTCTTTGAGTTCATTTTCTTGCTCTCTCTCTTTCTCTCACTCTCTCTCCTTCCCCCAGCCCCTTTTTTCCTCCCAATGCTTCATTCGTTGGAGATTAATCCTAATATAACCCTGAGTGGAAAGTGGGAGCCAGTCAGTGACGTACACAGTGGATTCTGGCATGGAGAACACGGCCGATTTGGGGATCAGCGTGTGCTGTCCACGTATTGAGTAGGTGGTACATTTAACCGCATGCTGCATGAGCCTGGTGTGTGCCTGTTTAATTGTGTAAGTCTTGCAATCCTGTCCTATTAAAAGAAATAACTTGCACTTATATAGCGCCTTTCACAACCTCAGGACGTCCCAAAGTGCTTCACAGCCAATGAAGTACTTTTGAAGTGCAGTCACTGTTGTACTGTAGGAAACGAGTTAGCCAATTTGTGGACAGCAAGATCCCACAAACAGCAATGTGATAATGACCAGATAATCTGTTTTTAATTATGTTGGTTGAGGGATAAATATTGGCCAGGACACTGGGGAGAACTTCCCCTGCTCTTCTTCGAAATAGTGCCACGGGATCTTTTACATCCACCTGAGAAAGCAGACAGGGCCTCGGAGTAACGTCTCATTCAAAAGACGGCACCTCCGACAGTGCTTGGATTATGTGCTCAAGTCAATGTGCTAGGAGAAGGATGAGGGGAATTGCTGGAAGGAATACAGGAACCACCAACAGAATGTCAAAAAACAGTGGGGGACAAAGAGGGAACTGGAATGATCAGAGTGTTGAATAACCAGATGTAACAGAAAGAAATCTTATGACAGTAAATGGGGTTATCAAAGGGGAATTAAGAAGCTTTTAAGGAAAGAAACCAGGAGGATGAATTAAAATGAGTTAACATACTAAGTGATTACTTCCTGGAAGTACTGACTAGAAAGGACAGTAACAGCAGCCACCCATCCTTGGAGATTCTACGACGAGACTTGATGACTTCCACATCCCTTGCACTGTAGGTTCCAGACTGGTTCAGTACCAACAAAATCTCCAAGATGGACTTAATATGATCAAGGGTGCTGAGTGAGACTAGGGATGAAGTCCATGGCGAAGTTCCACATGAAAGGTTGAGAGATAACCTTCAGGGAGTGGGTATCCTGGGTAAAATCTGGAGGTGGGAATGGAATTGGCCGAACGAGAGGAAGGTGTCTAAGTCCCCCTGTAGCTAGTCTCCATCATCCACCGTGTAAACCCCCCCCGATTTCCCCCTGGCAACAATGGTGCCGTCTGCAAACTGAGATGAAGCTTCCTCTTCCAGGTCATTGGAAAAATTGTTGAATCAGTCCTAACATTGATTTCCCCCCACCCCCGGCCAAAGAACCCTTCACCTTTCAAAGACACAACCCCCCACCACCCAGAACTCTTCCCAGTTCAAAGACCCATCCCACTGACCCAGAACCCTCCTGTTCAAAGACACAACCCCCTACCCCTCCGAACCCTTCCTGTTCAAAGACCCACCCCTCCAACCCAGAACCCTTCCTGTTCAGACACAACCCCCTACCTGCCCGAACCCTTCCTGTTCAAAGGCACAACCCCTACCCGCCCGAACCCTTCCTGTTCAGACACAACCTCCTACCCGCCCGAACCCTTCCTGTTCAAAGACACAACCCCCTACCCCCCCGAACCCTTCCTGTTCAAAGACACAACCCCCTACCCCCAGAACCCTTCCTGTTCAAAGACACAACCCTCCAACCCAGAGCCCTTCCTGTTCAAAGACACAACCCCTTACCCGCTCGAACCCTTCCTGTTCAAAGACACACCCCTCCGACCCAGAACCCTTCCTGTTCAAAGACACAACCCTCCGACCCAGAGCCCTTCCTGTTCAAAGACACAACCCCCTACCCCCCCCCCCCCCCGAACCCTTCCTGTTCAAAGACACAACCCCCAGAACCCTTCCTGTTCAAAGACACAAACCCCCTCCGACCCAGAACCCTTCCTGTTCAGACACACCCCCTACCCGCCCGAACCCTTCCTGTTCAAAGACACACCCCTCCGACCCAGAACCCTTCCTGTTCAAAGACCCACCCCTCCGACCCAGAACCCTTCCTGTTCAGACACACCCCTCCGACCCAGAACCCTTCCTGTTCAAAGACACAACCCCCTACCGCCCCCCCCCGGAACCCTTCCTGTTCAAAGACACAACCCCCAGAACCCTTCCTGTTCAAAGACACAAACCCCCTCCGACCCAGAACCCTTCCTGTTCAGAAAACACCCCCTACCCGCCCGAACCCTTCCTGTTCAAAGACACACCCCTCCGACCCAGAACCCTTCCTGTTCAAAGACCCACCCCTCCGACCCAGAACCCTTCCTGTTCAGACACACCCCTCCGACCCAGAACCCTTCCTGTTCAGACACACCCCCTACCCGCCCGAACCCTTCTTGTTCAAAGACACAACCCCCTACCCGCCCAAACCCTTCCTGTTCAAAGACGCACCCCCTCCGACCCAGAACCCGTCCTGTTCAAAGAACCGCCCAGAACCATTCGCATTTATACCAATTCGCCCGCCCCCCCCCCCCCCCAAAGCCACAACCCTTCCCATTCGAAGACCGTTTCCTATTGCCCAGCCCCAATTCCATACATCTCTGTACACCATTACCAATACCTGATTTCCTCAACTAGTGTTCCAATGGACACCTCGTGTAAAGTTCTAAAATTGGTGAAGCACAGTCACCCACACGATCACCCCTAACTAATCACTAGTTACTTTATCAAAGGTCCCAGTACACTGGGCTGCCCCAACATTCCTTTTGGACATCCACACTGCGCTTGCCCATTGGTTTTGTATCTCCCTGAACGCCCCACCGACTTGTCCTTGACGATCCGATTCTAGAATTTTCCTTGGTGCAGAACTTCCCGGATCCTCCAGTCGGTCCATTTTCAAGGTGTTACATTTGCCTTTCTCCAGTCCTCTGGTATCACCCCTTTATCAGAGGCGTCCCTAAGTATTTGTGGATTATTCTCCATTGTCTAAGGGAAGTAGATCCCTTGTAGTCAGTTGGCGACAGTGGTGTAACTGACCGATTTGATTGAGTTCGGCCAGTGTCTGGTCCAGTCCACGGTCTGTGTTGAATTAGCTGATTTGTGTCAGGTTGCCACGATAAACCTTTGACCTGCTAGGTTGGGGAGGGAGAAGGCAGCCGGGTCCCTGATCCTGAACGTTTGGCTCTGTCTGGCGAGGACCAAATCGGGGACACTATGGGACTGAGGTGTGAAAAGTGGTCCCCTGAGTGAGGTGGCAAGGGGTGGGCCCAGGGGCTTTGGAACCCGACTCCCAGCAGTCAATGGCCTTTAGGGGAGGAAATTAGCAGAAGTAGTCGGGGTGGGGGGAGGATTCACCGTTTTGGAAATGATCTCCCAGATTGCACTGCAGACTATTACAGGAGAGCAGGAAGAGGAGATTGATCCTCGCAGGTACTGCATGGTTCATTCACATTGCTTATCTTCTGCGCCGTAAGCTGAAAACCAGAGACATCGTGAATCGGTACCACCCAAGTTCAGCATGTTAAAAAGACTTGTATTTATATTGCGCCATTTACGACCTCGGGATGTCCCAACGCATTTTTACAGCCAATGAAGTACTTTTGGAGTGTAGTCATTGTTGTAATTTAGTCGGGGAAATCCCTCCCTCCCCCAACTGAAGGATGACCGGGTGCTATTCCTCCAATAACGCAGTGTGACGTGGCTGTCTCTGTCTCTCTTTCTCACAGGGTGAAGAACTTCGAGATGGGGGACACATACAAGAAAGCCTGGGGCAGCGACTCTGATGGGAACACGGGCAGAGTCGTCTCCAATCAGCCAGGCAACGCGCGCAACAACCATGAGATGGCCAGGCGGGGCGGCGAAGGAGAAGGCTACATCAACAGGTGGGCGGGATGGGGCTCCATCACTGTCCAAAACCACAGCACAGACACCCAGCACAGCTCACATGTTCAAGTCACTCTCTGGATGCTGTAATCAAAGAGCAGACAAATGGCCCTTTTACCCCGAGCCCCAGTGGAGACAGCAGGCACAACCTTTCAACCCCTGATCCCCAGTGGAGACAGCAGGCACAACCTTTCCACCTCTGATCCCCAATGGAGACAGCAGGCACAACCTTTCCACCCCGAGCCCCAGTGGAGACAGCAGGCACAACCTTTCCACCCCTGATCCCCAGTGGAGACAGCAGGCACAACCTTTCCACCCCTGATCCCCAGTGGAGACAGCAGACACAACCTTTCCACGTCTGATCCCCAGTGGAGACAGCAGGCACAACCTTTCCACCCCTGATCCCCCCCCCTGGAGACAGCAGACACAACCTTTCCACCTCTGATCCCCAGTGGAGACAGCAGGCACAACATTTCCACCCCGAGCCCCAGTGGAGACAGCAGGCACAACCTTTCCACCCCTGACCCCCAGTGGAGACAGCAGGCACAACCTTTCCACCCCTGATCCCCAGTGGAGACAGCAGGCACAACCTTTCCACCCCGAGCCCCAGTGGAGACAGCAGGCACAACCTTTCCACCCCTGATCCCCAGTGGAGACAGCAGGCACAACCTTTCCACCCCTGATCCCCAGTGGAGACAGCAGGCACAACCTTTCCACCCCTGATCCCCAGTGGAGACAGCAGGCACAACCTTTCCACCCCTGATCCCCAGTGGAGACAGCAGGCACAACCTTTCCACCCCTGATCTCCAGTGGAGACAGCAGGCACAACCTTTCCACCCCTGATCCCCAGTGGAGACAGCAGGCACAACCTTTCCACCCCTGATCCCCCTGGAGACAGCAGGCACAACCTTTCCACCCCTGATCCCCAGTGGAGACAGCAGGCACAACCTTTCCACCCCGAGCCCCAGTGGAGACAGCAGGCACAACCTTTCCACCCCTGATCCCCCTGGAGACAGCAGACACAACCTTTCCACCCCTGATCCCCAGTGGAGACAGCAGGCACAACCTTTCCACCCCTGATCCCCAGTGGAGACAGCAGGCACAACCTTTCCACCTCTGATCCCCAGTGGAGACAGCAGGCACAACCTTTCCACCCATGATCCCCAGTGGAGACAGCAGGCACAACCTTTCCACCCCTGATCCCCAGTGGAGACAGCAGGCACAACCTTTCCACCCCTGATCCCCAGTGGAGACAGCAGGCACAACCTTTCCACCCCTGATCCCCCCCCCTGGAGACAGCAGGCACAACCTTTCCACCCCTGATCCCCAGTGGAGACAGCAGGCACAACCTTTCCACCCCTGATCCCCAGTGGAGACAGCAGGCACAACCTTTCCACCCCTGATCCCCAGTGGAGACAGCAGGCACAACCTTTCCACCCTGATCCCCAGTGGAGACAGCAGGCACAACCTTTCCACCCCTGATCTCCAGTGGAGACAGCAGGCACAACCTTTCCACCCCTGATCCCCAGTGGAGACAGCAGGCACAACCTTTCCACCCCTGATCCCCCTGGAGACAGCAGGCACAACCTTTCCACCCCTGATCCCCAGTGGAGACAGCAGGCACAACCTTTCCACGGCGAGCCCCAGTGGAGACAGCAGGCACAACCTTTCCACCCCTGATCCCCCTGGAGACAGCAGACACAACCTTTCCACCCCTGATCCCCAGTGGAGACAGCAGGCACAACCTTTCCACCCCTGATCCCCAGTGGAGACAGCAGACACAACCTTTCCACCCCTGATCCCCAGTGGAGACAGCAGGCACAACCTTTCCACCCCTGATCCCCAGTGGAGACAGCAGGCACAACCTTTCCACCTCTGATCCCCAGTGGAGACAGCAGGCACAACCTTTCCACCCCTGATCCCCAGTGGAGACAGCAGGCACAACCTTTCCACCCCTGATCCCCAGTGGAGACAGCAGGCACAACCTTTCCACCCCTGATCCCCAGTGGAGACAGCAGGCACAACCTTTCCACCTCTGATCTCCAATGGAGACAGCAAGCACAACCTTTCCACCCCTGACCCCCAGTGGAGACAGCAGGCACAACCTTTCCACCTCTGATCTCCAATGGAGACAGCAGGCACAACCTTTCCACCTCTGATCTCCAG
This sequence comes from Somniosus microcephalus, assembly GCF_052327205.1. Taxonomy (NCBI): domain Eukaryota; kingdom Metazoa; phylum Chordata; class Chondrichthyes; order Squaliformes; family Somniosidae; genus Somniosus; species Somniosus microcephalus. The sequence continues at coordinate 169,088,122 of NC_140998.1, read as the reverse complement.
TGGAGACAGCAGGCACAACCTTTCCACCCCTGATCCCCAGTGGAGGCAGCAGGCACAACCTTTCCACCCCTGCTCCCCAGTGGAGACAGCAGGCACAACCTTTCCACCCCTGCTCCCCAGTGGAGACAGCAGGCACAACCTTTCCACCCCTGATCCCCAGTGGAGACAGCAGGCACAACCTTTCCACCTCTGATCTCCAATGGAGACAGCAGGCACAACCTTTCCACCCCTGATCCCCAGTGGAGACAGCAGGCACAACCGTTCCACCTCTGATCTCCAATGGAGACAGCAGGCACAACCTTTCCACCTCTGATCTCCAGTGGAGACAGCAGGCACAACCTTTCCACCCCTGATCCCCAGTGGAGGCAGCAGGCACAACCTTTCCACCCCTGCTCCCCAGTGGAGACAGCAGGCACAACCTTTCCACCCCTGCTCCCCAGTGGAGACAGCAGGCACAACCTTTCCACCCCTGATCCCCAGTGGAGACAGCAGGCACAACCTTTCCACCCCGAGCCCCAGTGGAGACAGCAGGCACAACCTTTCCACCCCGAGCCCCAGTGGAGACAGCAGGCACAACCTTTCCACCCCTGATCCCCAGTGGAGACAGCAGGCACAACCTTTCCACCCCTGCTCCCCAGTGGAGACAGCAGGCACAACCTTTCCACCTCTGCCTCGCCCCGAGTGAGAGCGAGCACGACCTCGTCATCCTCGCCCATGGGGAGAGTGGGCACGACCTTTGCACCCTTCCAGAGTGTAGAATCCTCCTCCTTCCCATTGTCCCCAGAGTGGAGAATCCTCCTCCTTCCCATTGTCCCCAGAGTGGAGAATCCTCCTCCTTCCCGTTGTCCCCAGAGTGGAGAATCCTCCTCCTTCCCGTTGTCCCCAGAGCGGAGAATCCTCCTCCTTCCCGTTGTCCCCAGAGTGGAGAATCCTCCTCCTTCCCGTTGTCCCCAGAGCGGAGAATCCTCCTCCTTCCCGTTGTCCCCAGAGTGGAGAATCCTCCTCCTTCCCGTTGTCCCCAGAGCGGAGAATCCTCCTCCTTCCCGTTGTCCCCAGAGCGGAGAATCCTCCTCCTTCCCGTTGTCCCCAGAGCGGAGAATCCTCCTCCTTCCCATTGTCCCCAGAGCGGAGAATCCGCCTCCTTCCTGTTGTCCCTCTAACAAAGACCCTGATTGCTGGAAGCACACTCCTGAATTAGTTGAAATAACAAAGGGCTGATGATGGAGATGATGAGCATTCACTCTACCAAGTCCCCAACATCATGTGGAATAACCTGAGAATTCGGGTTCCGTTTCAGGGTAACCAATGACTCCCGAGAGGATGAAATGGAAGACAACCTGCAACAAGTGGGCAGTATCATCGGAAACCTGAAAAACATGGCCATCGACATGGGCAGCGAGATAGACTCCCAGAACAAGAATATTGAGAACATTACTGGGAAGGTACCTGCTGTATTTCTGCCCTCCTTCCTCGAGATGCTAAGTCTTCCATATTGTAGATTACTCTTACAGGGCGAGTCTTAGCTCCTTGAGTTCTTGAGTATCTTCCCCCGAGAGCAAGGTAAGTCGTAGATAACAAGTCCAGAATAGCGAGCAGGATACCTCTCCTTAAATTAATGTTACTAGACCCATCCTAGAGAATCACAGGTCTTTAGTTAAAAGATGAACAAGTGAATGTATAGCACATTATGTAATACTGTATATCTATTTATACTTTCGTAGAGATTATGCTAGCCAGTTCCTTGCATGAAAAGCAAAATATGCTAAGCTATTGTTTTCTGGATGGTTTGTATATAGGTAGCTTCATCTTGTCATTTCTATCTGCGAGTGCTAACTAGTCCAACCTATTTGCCCCGGAGAAACGCTGGTCTCCATCTGGGCAACAGGTTAGACTTGGCTTGAACACTAATACAAAACCAAGTTAGACTTGTCTTAACTTGCTTTGTTGAACAGTTCTTGACTTATTAAATAGGCCTGCAAATGGTTCCCGGGGTATTCCTGGATTTGTGACATGTCTAAACATAACTTGTCACAGAGATAACAGCAAAGTATTTGTTTAAACGTGGCTTGGCTTCTCCCTCCAGCCTGGATTGGATTAACAACATTTATATTGTTACAAATGGGTAGAAGATACAGCTGTACAGAGCTCTGGTTGGACCCCGTCTGGAGTACTGTGTTCAGTTCTGGGCACCGCACCTCAGGAAGGATATACTGGCCTTGGAGAGGGTGCAGTGCACTCACCAGCATTATACCGGGGCTAACGGAGTTATGAGGAGAGGTTGCATATAGACTAGGCTTGTATTCCCTTGATTTCAGAAGATTAAGAGATGATCTAATTGAGGTATTTAAGATAATTAAAGGATTTGATAGAGTAGATAGGGAGAAACTATTTCCTCTGGCAGGGGAGTCCAGAAAAAGGAGCTATAACCTTAAAATTAGAGCTAGGCTGTTAAGGGGTGATGTCAGGAAGCACTTCTTCACAGAGGGCAGTGGAACTTTTTTTTTCCCCAAAAAAGCTATTGAGGCTGGGGGTCAATTGAAAATTTCAAGACAAAAATGAGATAGGAGTCAGCCATGATCTAACTGAATGGCGGAACAGGCTCCAAGTGCAGAATGGCCTCCTGTTCCGATATTGAGCTGCAGTTGGTCAAAAAGAATCTTTACCGAGATAAAATGTACTGAAGTCCTATTGGACGGGAGCAGCAAACATAGACCTGTGTGCGATGAGCTGGTGCCGACTGTCTCTTTGTGTTTAACAGGCTGATGCTAACAAAGCTCGGATCGATGATGCCAACCTGAGAGCAAACAAACTCATCAAAAAGTAACATGCAGCCCAGTCAAGACTTGGCCCTGAATGTACAGCTTCACCTTCGAGTCTGATTTCTGCACCCCTTTCCATGGGAGTCACTGCATCTTCTTGTGCCTTCCTGCATCTCGATTTCTCCCAACGAGCTGACTCCTTGAATTAGTGTAAGATGTGCGTTGGTGCCAAGTGACTCACGGCATTATTCACCAGTGCAGTCTCCCAGCTGGACTCTGGAGCCACAGTCAGTGCTGTGTCCGGAGTAGTGACTGATTTTTTTCCCCCCCCACTGGCCTAATGTTCAAGTGGCTTCTGGTAGCAGTGCGTTCCTTCTATACATCCAGCACCTGTTCATTGACCACTGATGTAACGACAGCAGAGGGCTAACTGCAAGGAGCAAAACTGGGAGCCGTGGGCAGTTCACCAATCCAAATCCGCAATAAAAACACAATGCTGGAAATACTTGGGTCAAGCAGCATCTGTGGAGAGAGAAAGAGTTAACGTTTCAGGTCGATTACTTTTCATTGGAACTAGGGGAGAGATGAAAGGTCATCAGCCTGAAACGTTCACTTTGTTTCCCTCCACAAATGCTGCCTGACTTGCTAAGTATTTCCAGCATCTGCAGTATTTTGCTTTAGCAATATCTGGGAGACTGGTCTATCTCTTTTTTTCTCCTCCTTCCCCACCCCCTTGTCTGTGTCCCTTCTTTCTCTTCCCCATGTGCACCATCTCTCTCCTTTCCTCCACCCCCTTGTCTGTGTTTGTCTCCTCTTTCTCTCCCCATGGTCTCTGTGCTCTGTCTGTCTATCTCTCTCGCTCTTCCTCTCCCTTGCTCTGCCACTGGATTGTCTTAACATTTATATTCATCTTGCAGACAAGAGCTGCATTAGCCAAAGGAAGACTAGTGTTGATCTGTAGGAAGGAGATGAGGGGCAGTTTGGGTGTGTATGGCCTAGGATGGTTTGATACTTTCTGATTGGGATGCACTTGTATACAGAGTCTAAGATTCTGCCCACTTCAGTAATGGCACCCAGTCTCTGGGTTATTGCAGTACTGCAGATATCAACTGCCCTTAGTGTCCCCACTGCCTGCTCCCGTTATTCCCTCCTTCGCTCTTGGTTTTGCTGTGATCCCCTTCCAATTTTTAGCCATATTTAATTTAGCAACTCAAGGTTTAAGAACAATAATGTAATGTGGGTGCTGTTTCTACAGTACAAAGCACATTCTAGGCCTGCCCCAGAAATCAGAGTAGGGGAGGGAAGGGGGAACATTGACAAAGAGCTGGGATGTGTTGAGTTAGCTGGATGATTTTTGGGATGGGCAAGGACCTGATTTCAACAAGTGCTGCTGTTCAATAGCGACTGTGGAAATGCTGCTTCATATCAAACAACACAGCCTGAGCCTTTACAACCTCAAACCCCAAGGTGCCTTGGAGTTGGGGCCTGCCCATCATTCTCAAACCCCACAGGCCTCGGCCTTCACCGTGTGAGTGTCTGCACTATCACAGCTGGGTTCTGGCCTGAATTTAGCTGTTAAAGCCAATGTCTTGTACTAGGCAGCTGAGCCACACCTTCCCGTCTGCTTCGGTGGTAGTACAGTGTGGGCAAGGATCCCACGATAAGCCCCCTTACTGCAGACAGTAGGGGGAGTGAAATCGGTAACCATTGAGGCCCAACTGCAAGAAACTGTCTGAAATTGAAGAGTGTTGGGAATAAAATAATCTTGGGGGTTTTTGGGGGGGGGGGGGGGGGTGGTGGTGGAATTGGAGAGGCAGGCAGTGTGTGTGTGTGTGTGGTGGTTGGGTAAAGCTGGCACTCCCCTTGGGCAGGGTTCTCTACACATATGCCTGGTCTTGATCCAGCACCTGCTCAAATGCCTCCCATAGCTTCATGTCGTCACTTACTGTCAGCAACTCGTGTACAGAACATGAGTGAAGATGAGCAGTGGTTGGGGCTGCACAGACTCCAGCACTTGGGGCTTGCTGTAATATGTATTGCACATTTAATCATTTCTCTACTTCTCTCCAATTGCATTGAGCTTATTGGAAAATAATAATGTTTAATAGAAATAATGTGATTACTAACTGCTACCGGGCTCTCTCCGCCTTAAAACGTCTCATTTCTTTTTCTAAAATAAAGAAATAAATCCTCCAAAAGTCGTCATTGTGACGGAGATAAAACCTGGTGTTGTCCTGGATCAGGATATGAGAACATTTGATTTATTTTAAAACACATCTAAATATTTAATACCTGGTGCTGGAGGGAGACTCGGCACTCGTCCCCTTCTCTCACACACCCCCCACCCCTTCTCACACACACCCCACAATTAGTAGCTAGCTGCTTCATTCAACCATTCCTAGGTTTTTGTGAATCTCTACAACTTTAGACTGATATTGCTGCCTCTCCCAGACTATACCTGCAGTAATACCCAAGTCAACTTGCCACCCTGGCTCCTCACTGTCCGGGGGGGGGGGGGGGTAGGTAATGTTATTGGTGTTTTCTCTGGTGCAAATACACAGTGCTTTCTCAAAGGATCAAATTATTTCCCTCCGTTCAGTGCAATTATGTTGTAGGGGCCCGATGTCTTCCCCTCGCACTGGCCGATTCTTGCTGTTGCGTTTCAGTAACTGTAGTGCGGCTTGTTTCTAGGTTCCTCTTTGCCCCTTTCCCCACCCTTTGACGTGTTAGTAGAGGTCCTAGATTCTGCCTTGCGGCTCCCTTGCCTCAGCGAGTGGTGATTGATCAGGCTGACCTTCCTGCTCTGGCTGTGAGCGGTGGCCAGTGCCTGGTGAAAGCTGGGGGACAGGCCAGAGGAAACCTTTGCCCTCACGCTGCCCCTTCTTTACACCAGTTTGCCCCAGAGCTCCCTGCTGCTACACACCCACATCAAATCGGAGAGAAAAAAAAGGTACAGGATTAACCAGGAAGCATTTCATGTGCAAAGTGTTTTATTTTATATACACACTACTGTTTGAAATAGACCCAGAACTCACCAGCAAGAAGTTAGACGAGGGGCTGTGGCTGCACAGTCTAACCTAGAATGCGGAGCCTTGGCAGCACTGGAACCAGCATTGGTCTCATGCAGCAGCTTCAAGCTGTGGCTGAGCTGCTCCCAACAGTTATGAAGTAGGGGATATCAGAAAGAATGGTCGGGTTACCGGAGCCATCTCCCAGCCCTGGGAACAGGCTGCCCTAAGTTAACCCCAGCTCATCACCCCTGCCCAGAACAGACTCCACCAATCAAGAAGCCATGTGCAACGTGCTAAAGAAAGGTGCAACTGTAGGAGATTCTACAAGGAGTGAGCAGGGCTGTATGCCCCCATGTTCACAGCAGCTTAAAGACACTATAGAGTACAATGCATTTTAGAGATAACAGGCAGCATATCAGCTTTGCTAATCCCAGTAACTGGAATACAGGCAGGGCTGGGGCCTTCAGCATCGCATCACACCGCTCCTTCCACAGTCTCCTTCAAAACGGGTTGGAGTCACCTCCGCTGTACGGACTATCACAAGTCACTACTACCGTTTAACCAGCTGCCCAGATAAGCTGGGCCATCGTCCCATAGCTGAGGGAGGGACCTCGGCCCCGGGTTTCTTTCTAATCAAGTGAATTTCTTCTTTGTTGCTGTGAAGCGTTCCATGTACTGAGGGGAAGAAAAAAACAATTCAGAGTACAGACCAACTGACACGCAGGACTGTCTCAATCACCCCCACACTCACTCAGGACTGTCCCACTCGAGATCACCCCCACACTCACTCTGAACCGTGCCTGTATACTCGGGCCGCCCCACAATAACCCCAATCAGGTGGAAACTAACCCCAGTAATCGCAGCCCTGCCCACAAGCTCTGCAAATTCTACTTTCACACGGTCAACCTTCCCCACTCTGGATCGTGCACTGGAGTCAGAGCGGCATCAGGCTCGCAGTGCAGAGGTGAACTGAAATACTCTCTGGGCTCAGTTACATCGAGAGATCTTACATCAACAAAACAACTCTGGATCAATGCTCACTGCTTCCTCCCCCCCCCCCCCCTTCACCTCACATCCCTGCTACAGTCAATTTAGGAGAGTGGGTTCAGACTGGCTGGGATATTAAAAGGTATGAGGAGTCAGTGGCATTACACTGGCTGGGATATTAAAGGGTAAGGGGGTGAGTTTAGGCCGGGTGAGATATTAAAGGGTAAGGGGAGAGGCCAGGACAGTGGGGTGGGACTGGATGGCTCACAGAGCTAAACACTGGTGCAGACCGAATGGCCTGTTTCTGTGCTGGCACATTCTAGAGTACCTGAATGAAAACCTGAAGGTGCTGAAAGTACAGCAGGTGTGAAAACCTGGTCTCAGCTCCGATCGGTAAATCGCCAAATCCCCACAGCCTGCTGCAGGCACCAGGAACGTTGCAAGAGTTTCACACGGGACCCTTCGTCAGAACTGGCACATTACACCACATATGTGAACCTGCCCTTTCTGCTTCAGGTGTTGACTATACCGCCAGCACTACCGATCCGTGCCCTTCACGTTTTGTGACCAACCTTATCATATCCCTGCAGGTCTCGCAGATTCCTTATTTCAAAAAGATTTCCCTCGACAGCCAGCAGGGAGATCTGGGAGTTGGCCAGGATGCCGACCGGGATCATGGAGATTTCTAAACAGTTCTCTTCTAGCCGCAAAACCTTCAGCCGTGGACAGTGGGAGATGCGCAATGAAATCTGAGAGATCTGAAAGTACAAAATGGTCACTTAAATCTCAAACCAAATCTTCAGATTGCAAACCTAAATCATTACAAAACTAGCAGCCTATGGTGCACACCTCTCATGCTGTGCACAACTAATAATGCACGCCCCCATACTGTGCACAAATAATAATGCACGCCCCTCATACTGTGCACAACTAATGCACGCTCCTCATACTGTGCACAACTAATAATGCACACTCCTCATACTGTGCACAACTAATGCACACCCCTCATGCTGTGCACAACTAATAATGCACGCTCCTCACTGTGCACAACTAAATGCACGCTCCTCATGCTGTGCACAACTAATAGAGCACGCTCATGCTGTGCACAACTAATAATGCACACTCCTCATACTGTGCACAACTAATAATGCACGCCCCTCAGACTGCACAACTAATAATGCACGCCCCTCAGACTGCACAACTAATAATGCACGCCCCTCAGACCGTGCACAACTAATAATGCACACTCCTCATGCTGTGCACAACTAATAGTTCATGACCCTCATACTGTGCACAACTAATAATGCACACTCCTCATGCTGTGCACAACTAATAATGCACACCCCTCATGCTGCACACAACTAATAATGCACACTCCTCATGCTGTGCACAACTAATAGTGCACACTCCTCATGCTGTGCACAACTAATAGTGCACGCTCATGCTGTGCACAACTAATAAAGCACACTCATACTGTGCACAACTAATAGTGCACGCCCCTCATACTGTGCACAACTAATAATGCACGCTCCTCACATTGTGCACAACTAATAATGCACACTCATACTGTGCACAACTAATAGTGCATGCTCCTCATGCTGTGCACAACTAATCGTGCACACCCCTCATGCTGTGCACACCTAAGTGAACACCCCTCATACTGTGCACAACTAATAGTGCACCTAAGTGAACACCCCTCATACTGTGCACAACTAATAGTGCACGCTCCTCATTGTGCACAACTAATAGTGCACACCCCATACTGTGCACAACTAAAAATGCACACTCCTCATACTGTGCACAATAGTGCACGCCTCTCATACTGTGCACAATAATGCACACTCCTCATACGATGCACAACTAATAATGCACACCTCTCATACTGTGCACAACTAATAGTGCACGCCCCTCATGCTGTGCACAATAGTGCATGACCCTTATACTGTGCACAACTAATAATGCACACCCCTCATGCTGTGCACAACTAATAATGCATGCTCATGCTGTGCACAACTAATGCACACTCATGCTGTGCACAACTAATAATGCATGCTCCTCATACTGTGCACAACTAATAATGCACACTCCTCACGCTGTGCACAACTAATAGTGCACGCTCCTCATGCTGTGCACAACTAATAGTGCATGACCCTCATACGGTGCACAACTAATAATGCACACCCCTCACTGTACACAACTAATAATGCACACTCCTCATACTGTATACAACTAATAATGCACACCTCTCATACTGTATACAATAATGCACACCTCATACTGTGCAAAACGAATAATGCACGACCCTTATACTCTGCACAACTAATAGTGCATGCCCCTCGTGCTGAATAGTTGTGTACAGCATGAGTGTACATTAGTTGTGCACAGCATGAGTGTGCACTAATAGTGCATGCTCCTCATACTGTGCACAACTAATAGTGCACGCCTCTCATACTGTGCACAATGCACACTCCTCATACTGTGCACAATAGTGCACGACCCTCATACTGTGCACAAATAATGCACGCCCCTCATACTGTGCACAACTAATAATGCACGCCCCTCATGCTGCACACAACTTAATAGTGCACGCCCCTCATGCTGCACACAACTAATAATGCACACTCCTCATACTGTGCACAACTAATAATGCACACTCATACTGTGCACAACTAATAATGCACACCCCTCATACTGTGCACAACTAATAGTGCACACCTCTCATACTGTGCACAACTAAGAGCACACCCTTCATACTGTGCACAACTAATAGTGTATGCCCCTCATACAGTGCACAATAGTGCACACTCCTCATGCTGTGCACAACTAATAATGCACACTCCTCGTGCTGTGCACAACTAATAGTGCACGCCCCTCATACCGCGCACAGCGAATAATGCACACTCATACGGTGCACAACTAATAAGGCACACTCCTCATACTGTGCACAACCCTCATATTGTGCACACTCATACTGTGCACAACTAATAATGCACACCCCTCATACTGTGCACAATAGTGCACACCTCTCATACTGTGCACAACTAAGAGCACACCCTTCATACTGTGCACAACTAATAGTGTATGCCCCTCATACAGTGCACAACTAATAGTGCACACTCCTCATGCTGTGCACAACTAATAATGCACACTCCTCATGCTGTGCACAACTAATAGTGCACACTCCTCATGCTGTGCACAACTAATAGTGCACGCCCCTCATACCGCGCACAACGAATAATGCACACTCATACAGTGCACAATAAGGCACACTCCTCATACTGTGCACAACTCTCATATTGTGCACACTCATACTGTGCACAACTAATAATGCACACCCCTCATACTGTACACAACTAATAGTGCACGCTCCTCATACTGTGCACAACTAATAGTGCACACCCCTCATGCTGCGCACAACTAATAATGCACACCCCTCATGCTGCGCACAACTAATAGTGCACACCCCTCACACTGCACAACTAATACACACCTCTCATACTGTGCACAATAGCGCACGCCTCTAATACTGTGCACAACCAATAGTGCACGCCTCTCATGCTGTGCACAACTAATAGTGCACGCCCCTTATGCTGTGCACAACTAATAATGCACGCCTCTCATGCTGTGCACAACTAATAGTGCACGCCCCTCATACTGTGCACAACCCTCATACTGTGCACAACTAATAGTGCACACTCCTCATGCCGTGCACAACTAATAGTGCACGACCCTCATGCCGTGCACAACTAATAGTGCACGCACCTCATGCCGTGCACAACTAATACACACCTCTCATGCCGCGCACAACTAATAATGCACGCCTCTCATGCTGTGCACAAATAGTGCACGCCCTTCATACTGTGTACAACTAAGTGCACGCCCCTCATACTGTGCACAATAGTGCACGCCCCTCATACTGTGCACAATAGTGCACGCCCCTCATACTGTGCACAATAGTGCACGCCCCTCATACTGTGCACAATAGTGCACGCCCCTCATACTGTGCACAATAGTGCACGCCCCTCATACTGTGCACAATAGTGCACGCCCCTCATACTGTGCACAATAGTGCACGCCCCTCATACTGTGCACAATAGTGCACGCCCCTCATACTGTGCACAATAGTGCACGCCCCTCATACTGTGCACAATAGTGCACGCCCCTCATACTGTGCACAATAGTGCACGCCCCTCATACTGTGCACAATAGTGCACGCCCCTCATACTGTGCACAATAGTGCACGCCCCTCATACTGTGCACAATAGTGCACGCCCCTCATACTGTGCACAATAGTGCACGCCCCTCATACTGTGCACAATAGTGCACGCCCCTCATACTGTGCACAATAGTGCACGCCCCTCATACTGTGCACAATAGTGCACGCCCCTCATACTGTGCACAATAGTGCACGCCCCTCATACTGTGCACAATAGTGCACAGCCCCTCATACTGTGCACAATAGTGCACGCCCCTCATACTGTGCACAATAGTGCACGCCCCTCATACTGTGCACAATAGTGCACGCCCCTCATACTGTGCACAATAGTGCACGCCCCTCATACTGTGCACAATAGTGCACGCCACCTCATACTGTGCACAATAGTGCACGCCCCTCATACTGTGCACAATAGTGCACGCCCTCATACTGTGCACAATAGTGCACGCCCCTCATACTGTGCACAATAGTGCACGCCTCCTCATACTGTGCACAATAGTGCACGCCCTCTCATACTGTGCACAATAGTGCACGCCCCTCATACTGTGCACAATAGTGCACGCCCCTCATACTGTGCACAATAGTGCACGCCCCTCATACTGTGCACAATAGTGCACGCCCCTCATACTGTGCACAATAGTGCACGCCCCCTCATACTGTGCACAATAGTGCACGCCCCTCATACTGTGCACAATAGTGCACGCCCCTCATACTGTGCACAATAGTGCACGCCCCTCATACTGTGCACAATAGTGCACGCCCCTCATACTGTGCACAATAGTGCACGCCCCTCATACTGTGCACAATAGTGCACGCCCCTCATACTGTGCACAATAGTGCACGCCCCTCATACTGTGCACAATAGTGCACGCCCCTCATACTGTGCACAATAGTGCACGCCCCTCATACTGTGCACAATAGTGCACGCCCCTCATACTGTGCACTACGGGGCTCGGAGAGCGGGACTCTCGGGAGTGCGGGGCGGGGCGGGGCGGCTGAGGCTCGGAGAGCGGGGCTCTCGGGAGTGCGGGGCGGGCGGGGCTCGGAGAGCGGGGCTCTCGGGAGTACGGGGCGGGGCGGCTGGGGCTCGGAGAGCGGGGCTCTCGGGAGTGCGGGGCGGCCGGGGCTCTCGGGAGTGCGGGGCGGCGCGGCCGGTGCTCGGGAGGACGGGGGCTCGGAAGGGGGGGAAGGGTTACCCCGGCAACCGGCGTGGCCGTCTCTCAGCCTCAAGCCGGCTCACGCCTGTTCTCGGGGCTTGGCTCCATTTGCGGCCGCGGGCCACTCGCCCTCTCTCTTTCCTTCCCTTTGTCTCTCTCTCTCCCTCCCCCCCCCCTTCTCTCCCTCCCCCCCTTCTCTCCCCTTCTCACCCCCGCTCCCCCTTCTCTCCCCACTCCCTCCCCCCTCCTCGCCCCCCTGCCCTCCCTCCCTCCCCCCCGCCCTCCCTCCCCCTCCCCTCCCTGCCCTCCCCCTCCCCGCCCTCTCTCTTCCCCCCAGTCGCTAGCTCTCTTCCCCCCAGTCGCTCTCGCTCTTCCCCCCAGTCGCTCTCGCTCTTCCCCCCAGTCGCTCTCGCTCTTCCCCCCAGTCGCCTCTCGCTCTTCCCCCCAGTCGCTCTCGCTCTTCCCCCCAGTCGCTCTCTCTCTTCCCCCAGTCGCTCTCTCTCTTCCCCCCAGTCGCTCTCTCTCTTCCCCCAGTCGCTCTCTCTCTCTCTTCCCCCCGTCGCTCTCTCTCTTCCCCCCAGTCGCTCTCTCTCTTCCCCCCAGTCGCTCTCTCTCTTCCCCCCCAGTCGCTCTCTCTCTTCCCCCCCGTCGCTCTCTCTCTTCCCCCCCGTCGCTCTCTCTCTTCCCCCCCAGTCGCTCTCTCTCTTCCCCCCCAGTCGCTCTCTCTCTTCCCCCCGTCGCTCTCTCTCTTCCCCCCAGTCGCTCTCTCTCTTCCCCCCAGTCGCTCTCTCTCTTCCCCCCCAGTCGCTCTCTCTCTTCCCCCCAGTCGCTCTCTCTCTTCCCCCCAGTCGCTCTCTCTCTTCCCCCCAGTCGCTCTCTCTCTTCCCCCCAGTCGCTCTCTCTCTTCCCCCCAGTCGCTCTCTCTCTTCCCCCCAGTCGCTCTCTCTCTTCCCCCCAGTCGCTCTCTCTCTTCCCCCCAGTCGCTCTCTCTCTTCCCCCCAGTCGCTCTCTCTCTTCCCCCCAGTCGCTCTCTCTCTTCCCCCCAGTCGCTCTCTCTCTCTCTTCCAACAACAACATGCCCTCGAAAAAGCCTCGGCACCACCAGGCACTTCAGCTAGTCTATATATATAAATAAAGGAATCGTTCTGTCTGTCTGTCTATCCTTCTGTCTGTCATAAGAACATAAGAAATAGGAGCAGGAGTAGGCCAATCGGCCCCTCGAGCCTGCTCCGCCATTCAATAAGATCATGGCTGATCTGATCCTAACCGCCAATCCACTATCACAGAACCATCTCCTGAATCTAACAGAATTAGACACACGAAATAGGAGCAGGATCAGGCTACACGGCCCCTGGGCCCGCTCCGCTACCCACAGGGCCATGACCGATCCGAACCTAGACTCATGTCCAAATTCCTGCCCGCTCCCCGTAACCTTTAATTCCCTTTACTTCTAGGAAACTGTCTATTTCTGTTTTAAATTTATGTAATGATGTAGCTTCTACAGCTTTTTGGGGCAGCATATTCCATGGACCTACCACCCTCTGAGTGAAGTAGTTCCTCCTCATCTCAGTTTTGAAAGAGCAGCCCCTTATTCTAAGACTATGCCCCCTAGTTCTAGTTTCACCCATCATCGGGAACATCTTCCCCGCATCCACCCGATCCAACCCTTTCGCAATCTTATATGTTTCAATAAGATCGCCTCTCATTCTTCTGAACTCCAATGAGTAGAGTCCCAATCTACTCAACCTCTCCTCATATGTCCATCCCCTCATCCCCGGGATTAACCGAGTGAACCTTCTTTGTACTGACTCGAGAGCAAGTATGTCCTTTCTTAAGTATGGACACCAAAACTGTACGCAGTATTCCAGGTGCGGTCTCACCAATACCTTGTACAACTGAAGCAATACCTCCCTATTTTTATATTCTATCCCCCTAGCAATGAAAGCCAACATTCCATTGGCCTTCTTAATCACTTGCTGCACCTGCATACTAACCTTTTGAGTTTCGTGCACCAGGACCCCCAGATCCCTTTGTACTTCAGTACTTTCCAGTTTCTTGCCATTAAGATAATAACTTGCTTCACAGAACTTCACAGAAACCCCACAGTGCAGATAGAGGCCATTTCGGCCCATCGAGCCTGCACCGACACATATCCCACCCGATCCCCGTAACCCCTACACCAACACATATCCACCCTATCCCGTAACCCCACATATTTAATCCCCCTAACACTAAGTGTCAATTTATCATAGCCAATCAACCTAACCCGCACATCTTTGGACTGTGGGAGGAAACGGAGCACCTGGAGGAAACCCACGCAAACACGGGGAGAATGTGCAAACTCCACACAGACAGTCGCCCGAGGCCGGATTCGAACCCGGGTCCCTGGTGCTGTGAGGCAACAGTGCTAACCACTATGCCACCGTGCTGCTCTAACGATTTTTCCTGCCAAAGTGCATAACCTCACACTTTCCAGTATGTATTCCATCTGCCAAATCTCTGCCCACTTACTTAGCCTGTCTATGCCCCCTTGCAGGTTTTTTATGTCCTCCTCACTCACTACTTTCCCTCCCATCTTAGTATCATCTGCAAACTTTGATATGTTACACTCGGTCCCCTCCTCCAAATCGTTAATATAGATTGTAAAGAGTTGGGGACCCAGCACTGACCCCTGCGGAACACCACTAGTTACTGATTGCCAGTCTGAGAATGAACCATTTATCCCAACTCTCTGCCTTCTGTTAGATAGCCAATCCTCTATCCATGCAGAATATTACCCCCAATCCCGTGATTTTTTATGTTAAACAATAATCTTTTGTGTGGCACCTTGTCAAATGCCTTTTGGAAGTCTAAATACGCTATGTCCACTGGTTCCCCTTTATCCACCCTATACGTTACTTCCTCAAAGAACTCCAGCAAATTTGTCAAACATGACTTCCCCTTCATAAAACCATGTTGACTTTGTCCTATTAAATTATGATTATCCAAATGTCCTGTTACTGTCTCCTTAATAATGGACTCCAAAATTTTACCTACCACAGATGTTAGGCTAACCGGTCTATAGTTTCCAGCCTTCTGTCTACTGCCCTTTTTAAATAAGGGTGTTACATTTGCAGTTTTCCAGTCTGCCGGGACCTTTGTCGAGTCCAGGGAGTTTTGGAAAATTATTACCAATGCATCCACAATCCCTACCGCCACTTCCCTCAAGACCCTAGGATGTAAGCCATCAGGTCCAGGTGATTTATCCGCCTTGAGTCCCATTATTTTACCGAGTACCACTTCCTTAATGATTTTGATCGTGTTTAGCTCCTCCCCCCCATTAGCCCCCTGTTTGTCCAGTGTTGGGATATTCTTAGTGTCCTCTACTGTAAAGACTGATGTAAAATATTCATTCAGTGTTTTTGCCATCTCCATATTTCCCACCATTAATTTCCCAGTCTCATCCTCTACGGGACCAACATTTACTTTAGCCACCCTTTTTCTTTTTATATAACTATAAAAACTCTTACTATCTGTTTTTATATTTTTGCTAATTTACTTTCATAATCTATCTTCCCTTTCTTAATCAGTCTTTTTGTTATTTTATGCTGTCTTTTAAAGTTTTCCCAATCCTCTATCCTCCCACTAGATTTGGCTACCTTATATGCCCTTGTTTTTAGTCGAATACTATCCTTAATTTCTTTACTTAGCCACGGATGGCTGTCTTTTCTTTTACACCCTTTTCTTCTCAGTGGAATATATTTTTTTTGGAAGTTGTAAAATAACTCCTTAAATGTACACCACTGATCATGTATCGTCTTACCCTTTAATCTATTTTCCCAATCCACTCTACTCAATTCCGCTCTCATACCTTCATAGTCTCCTTTATTCAAGCTTAGCACGCTTGTTTGAGATCCAACCTTCTCACCCTCTAATTGAATATGGAATTCAACCATGTTATGGTCACTCATTCCAAGAGGATCCTTTACCAGGACATTTTTAATTAATCCCGTCTCGTTACACAGGACCAGATCTAAGGTTGCTTGCCCCCTGGTCGGTTCAGTTACATACTGCTCAAGAAACCCATCCCTAATACACTCAATGAACTCATCCTCAAGGCAGCCCTGCCGAATTTGATTTGTCCAATTAATATGATAGTTAAAATCCCCCATCCTCACGTGTGCGTCTGTCCGGCTATGCACTCGAAAGTTACAGAGCGCACCTACGCGTGCATTACGTCGAAAGAAAGCTCACCGTTCCAAAACGATGGTAAGCGTATTTACGTTTCGGCCGGACAAAAATTGCGCCCGCGGTATCCGAAAAACCTTCAAAATTCCGCTCATTAGCATCTCATTATCCGCTCATTAGCGACAGAGTGACCCCGAGGTCGACCAATCGTACGCCAGGTTCCTGGCGCGTGCAGCCGGGCCCTCCTACGGTCAAGTGACGGGACGATTGACCAATCCTACGCTTTGGTGACCTGACGGTCGGCCTTATCGTTCTGAACCGAGGTGAGTAGCCGCCATCTTGCTTCCATTCTTTTTCCTGCTTTCTGCGTCTTTCTTTTCAAATATACATTTCCAGCAAAATAAAATTGCTTTTATTACATTGTTTTAAAAAAAACTTCATTCATTTGTAAATATTTTGTCTAACCTGAAGATTCTTTTTCCTACCTTTCCCCGTTTTTGTTAGGCCTCAAAGCCTGGGCCTTTCTTGCCCAGCCAGGCCCGAGCTAGGTAATTCTCCCACGGCTGCTGCAAAGCTCCTCACCACCGCCACCCCCCCCGGTGTCAAGTTACCCGGGGCAACGGCGTCAGCCACGAGGGTCAGGGTGCGCACGCAGCAGGAGCAGCTGAGACGCGGCGTCTCTCTCTGTTCCCCGCTCGGCTCGGGCGGGGGGGGGCGGGGCTCTCGGGAGTGCGGATCTCGGGCGGGGCTTGGAGAGCGGAAAGGGTTACCCCGGCAACCGGGCCCACCGGCCGTCTCTCTCAGCCGCAATCGGCGGACTTGAAGCCAGCTCGGGAGGGCGGGGGGGGCGGTGCTCGGGAGATCGGGCCTCCGGAGTTCGGTGCTTGGTTGGGGGGGGGGGGGGGGGGGGGGGGGGGTGGGTGTGGTGACGGGAGATCGGGGGGGCGAGCCTCGGGAGAGAGGGGGGGGGGGGGGGGGGAGAGCTCCGGAGATCCGGGGGAGTGGGGGCTTGGGAGATCGGGGGGGGCGGGGCTCGGGAGATCGGGGGGGGGGGGGCTCGGGAGTTCGGGGGGGGCGGGGCTCGGGTGATGGGGGGGCGGGGATCAGGGGGCTCAGGGACTCTCCCCCTCCCCTCCCCCCCCTCCCCTCGCCCTCCCCCACCCCCTTCCCTCCTCCCCTTCCCCCCCTTTTCCCCCCTCCCCTTCCCCCTCCCCTCTTCCCCTTCCCCCTCCTCCCCCCTCCCCTTCCCCCTCCTCCCCCCTCCTCCCCTTCCCCCCCTCTTGCCCCCTCCCCCTCCCACCCTCCCCTCCCCCTCTTCCCCTTCCCCCTCCTCCCCCCTCCCCTTCCCCCCCTCTTGCCCCCTCCCCCCTCCCCTTCCCCCTCCCACCTCCCCTCCCCCCTCCCCCCTTCCCCCTCTCCCCCCTGTCGCTCTCTCTCTTCCCCCCCAGTCGCTCTCTCTCTTCCCCCCAGTCGCTCTCTCTCTTCCCCCCAGTCGCTCTCTCTCTTCCCCCCAGTCGCTCTCTCTCTTCCCCCCAGTCGCTCTCTCTCTTCCCCCCAGTCTCGCTCTCTCTTCCCCCCAGTCGCTCTCTCTCTTCCCCCCAGTCGCTCTCTCTCTTCCCCCCAGTCGCTCTCTCTCTTCCCCCCCAGTCGCTCTCTCTCTTCCCCCCAGTCGCTCTCTCTCTTCCCCCCCAGTCGCTCTCTCTCTCTTCCAACAACAACATGCCCTCGAAAAAGCCTCGGCACCGCCGGGCACTTCAGCTAGTAAACTATAAATTACATGAAATAACTATTTTAAACAATAATTTAAATGGGGCTATAAATAAACTTACCTTTTTTAAAAGTATTTAAAAATAATAAACCTGTGGAAAAAATACTTTTAAAAGCAGGCCTTACACCTGCTTTTTAAATGTGTAACTTCTGCAGACTTACCCTCCCGGGAAGACCTGCAAACAAAACGTAAGTTCGATGCGCACGCGTTCGACCTCTGAACCCCTTCTTTCAGGGGAACGGAAGTGCCGGTTTCCCGCGCATGCGCAGTGCATGCACGAAACCGGCACTTCCATCGGGCCTACGGGTGAGTACCCCCGAATTTCTGGGCCATTAAGAACAGGAGTAGGCCAGTCAGCCCCTCGAGCCTGTTCCGCCATTCAATTCGATCATTGGTGATCAGTATCTTAACTCCATCTATCCGCCTCGGTTCCATAACCCTTACCCAACAAAAATCGATCAATCTCAGTTTTGAAAATTTCAACTGACACCCCAGCCTCAACAGCTTTTAGCGGGAGAGTTTTCCAGATTTCCACTACCCTTTGTGTGAAGAATTGCTTCCTGACATCACCCCTGAACAGCCTAGCTCTAATTTTAAGGTTATGCCCCCTTGTTCTGGACTCCCCCACCAGAGGAAATAGTTTCTCTCTATCTACCTATCAAATCCTTTAATCATCTTAAACGCCTCATCATAGAAACATAGAAGATAGGAGCAGGAGTAGGCCATTCGGCCCCTCAAGCCTGCTCCGCCATTCAATGCGATCATGGCTGATCATCCAATTTCAGTACCCTGTCCCTGCTTTCTCCCCATACCCCTTGATCCCTTTAGCCTTAAGAAACATATCCAACTCCTTCTTGAATATATTTAATGTATTGGCCTCTACTGCCTTCTGTGGTAGAGAATTCCACAGGTTCACCACTCTCTGGGTGAAGAAATTCCTCCTCATTTCTGTCCTAAATGGCCTACCCCTTATCCTTAGACTGTGACCTCTGGTTCTGGACTCCCCTGCCATCGGGAACATTCTTCCTGCATCTAGTCTGTCTAGTCCTGTTAGAATTTTATAAGTTTCAATGAGATCCCCTCTCATTCTTCTAAACTCCAGCGAGTACAAGCCCAATCGACCCTATCTCTCCTCATACGTCATTCCTGCCATCCCAGGTATCAGCCTGGTGAATCTTCACTGCACTCCTTCCATGGCAAGAACATCCTTCTTCAGATAAGGTGACCAAAACTGAACACAATACTCAAGATGTGGTCTCACCAAGGCCCTGTACAACTGCAGCAAGACATCCTTGTTCCTGTACTCAAACCCTCTCGCTACGAAGGCCAACATGCCATTTGCCTTCTTAACTGCCTGCTGCACCTGCATGCTTACTTTCAGCGACTGGTGCACAAGGACACCCAGGTCTCGTCGCACTTCCCCTTCTCCCAATCTCTTGCCATTCAGATAGTAATCTGCCTTCCTGTTTTGGCACCAAAGTGGATAACCTCACATTTATCCATGTTATACTGCATCTGCCATGCTTCTGCCCAATCACCCAACCTGTCCAAATCATACTGGAGTTTCTCGGCATCCTCCTCACGGCACACACGCCCACCCAGCTTTGTGTCGTCTGCAAATTTGGAGATATTACATCTAGTTCCCTTGTCTAGATCATTAATATATATTGTGAATAGCTGGGGCCCAAGGTCCGATCCCTGTGGTACCCCACTAGTCACTGCTAGCCACTCGGAAAAAGACCCGTTTATTCCAACTCTTTGCTTTCTGTCTGCCAACCAGTTCTCTATCTAAGTCAATACCTTGCCCCCAATCCCATGTGCCTTAACTTTACACGCTAATCTCTTATGCAGGACCTTATCAAAAGCCTTCTGAAAGTCCAAATACACCACATCCACTGGTTCTCCCTTATCTATTTTACCAGTTACATCCTCAAAAAATTCCAGTAGATTAGTCAAGCACGATTTACCTTTTGTAAATCCATGTTGACTTTGTCCGATCCTGTCACTGTTTTCCAAGTGCTCTGCTATTACATCTTTTATAATGGACTCTAGCATTTTCCCCACTACCGATGTCAGGCTTAATTCCCCGTTTTCTCTCTACCACCTTTTTTGAATAGTGGGGTAACATTAGCTACCCTCCAATCCATGGGTACCGTTCCAGATTCCATGGAATGCTGGAAGATGATCAGCAAAGCATCAACTATTTCTAGGGCCACTTCGTTAATTTCCCTAGGATGTAGATTATCAGGCCCTGGGGATTTATCGGCCTTCAATCCCATCAATTTCCCTAACACCATTTCCCTACAAATACTGATTTCTTTCAGTTCCTCCCTTTCATCAGACCCTATGTTCCCCGACATCTCTGGGAGGTTATTTGTGTCCTCCTTTGTGAAGACAGAACCAAAGTATGTATTTAATTGGTCTGCCATTTCTTTGTTCCCCATTATAAATTCCCCTGATTCTGACTGCAAGGGACCTACGCTTGACTTCACCAAACTTTTTCTCTTTACATATCTATAAAAGCTTTTACAGTCAGTTTTTATGTTCCCTGAAAGCTTACTCTCATATTCTAGTTTCCCTTTCTTAATTAATCCCTTTGTCCTCCTTTGTTGAATCCTAAACTGCTCCCAATCCTCAAATTTACTGCTTTTTCTGGCCAATTTGTATGTCCTCTCCTTGGATCTTATGCTATCCCTAATTTCCCTTGTTAGCCACGGTTGAGTCACCTTTTTTGTTTTATTTTTATGCCGAACTGCGATGAACAAATTCTGTAGTTCATCCATGCGGTCTTTGAATGTTTGCCATTGCCTATCCACCGTCAACCTTTTGAGTGACATTCCCCAATCAATCCTACCTAACCCGCGCCTCAATTAGATCACCCCTAAATCTTCTTTATTCAAGGGAATACAAACCTAGTCTATGCAACCTGGCCTCATAATTTAACCCTTTTACCCTGGTATTATTCTGGTGAATCTGTGCTGCACCCCCTCCAAGGTTAATGTATCCTTCCTGAGGTGCGGGGCCCAGAACTGAACACAGTGCTCCAGACAGGGTCTAACCAAAGCTCTGTACATCTGTAACATAGCTTTACACCCCTTTGTATTCCGGCCCTCTTAAGATAAAGACCAACATTCCATTCGCCTATTTAATGATTTTTTGTGCCTGTCCACTAGCTTTTAGTGATTTCTGTGCTTGGACCCCTAAATCGCTCTGCTCCTCCACAGGTCCCAACTTTTCACTATTTCTTGGGTCCAAAGTGGATGACCTCACACTTTCCTACATTGAACTCCATCTGCCACAGTTCTGCCCACTCACTGAGTCTATCAATGTCACTTTGCATCTTTCTGCTCCCCTCTACACTGCACTGAGCCACCTAACTTAGTGTTGTCAGCAAACTTAGATATGGCTCTCTATTCCTCCATCCAAGTCATTTATAAATATAGTAGAAAAACTGCAGCCCCAGTACAGACTCTTGGGTAACACCACTAGTCACATCCTGCTAATTTGAGTATGTACCCATTTTGCCTACACCCTGTCTCCTACCTCCTAACCAATTCCCTATCCAAGCCAATAGATTGCCTCCAATTCCATGGGCTCATTTTTGTTTAGTTTTTTATGTGGAACCTTGTAGAATGCCTTCTGGAAGTCCATATAAATAACATCCATAGACACTCCCTTACCTACCACGTTAGTTAACTCCTCAAAATATTCAACTAGGTTCGTTAGACATGGCTTACCCTTTACAAATCTATGCTGACTCTCTCTCTACACAGTTCACACCACTAATAATGCACGCAGCTCAACTAATGCTCACAGTTCATAGTGCACACAGCTCGTCCGCTGTCACTATTTCCTTTTTGTGTTGAGTTGCAACAGTGGCCGGTGACTGACCTGGTTCTGGTTGACGTTGAGTTCGATGGCCTGCAGCTGCTCCAGTTCGTCCGGCAGGCGCTGGATTCGGTTCTTGGACAGATCCACCACGTCCAGGTGGCGGAGCCGGCACAGCTGGAGTGGGAACTCCCGCAGCTGATTCCCAGAGAGACTCAGGGTCTTCAGGGCTGCAAGCTGGCCAAAGCTGGAGGGCAGCTTTTTCAGTGTGTTACTGTTGAGGTGAAGAGTCTCCAGTTTCTTCAGCTTGCCCAGATCCTCAGGGAGAACAGCTGACAGAGATAGAAAAACAATCTCAAGCCGACAATAACAAACTCGTTCAGTGGGTAGAACTGCCAACTGGTGAGGCACCGAGCTACCTTCAGATTCCTGGGTCATTCTGGGGCTGGAGAGATGGTGTAGGAGGGAAGGGTTCAGATTCCTGGGATTGGGACCAGTTCTGAGGCAGGAGTGGTCTGTACAGGAGTTGGAGAGATGGTGTAGATGGGGAGGGTTCAGATTCCTGGGATTGGGACCAGTTCTCGGGCAGGAGTGGTCTGTACAGGAGTTGGAGAGATGGTGTAGATGGGGAGGGTTCAGATTCCTGGGATTGGGACCAGTTCTGAGGCAGGAGTGGTCTGTACAGGAGTTGGAGAGATGGTGTAGGAGGGGAGGGTTCAGATTCCTGGGATTGGGACCAGTTCTGAGGCAGGAGTGGTCTGTACAGGAGTTGGAGAGATGGTGTATGAGGGAAGGGTTCAGGTTCCTGGGATTGGGACCAGTTCTCAGGCAAGAGTGACCTGTACAGGATGGATGGACAGGCTTCATCTGAACAAGACTGGGACCAGAGTCTTTACTGAGAGAGGATCCTAACTAGTGTTGTGGGGGCAGGTTAAACTAACATGGTGGAGCAGGAGGATAAACAAGACGAGAAGACAGAAAGGAGAGATGAAGGGACAGGGAATGCAGGGAAAATGAGAGAAAGAACACGTCAGAATGAGGAGGGAGTAAAAGAAGTAAGATTGTCAAACAGACGGAGGGAGGTTTGAGTTGTATATTTGTAAAGGCATAAAGGATTGTGAATAAAATTGGTGAGCTGGAGGCACCAATTGCCATAGGGGAGCGGAGGGGTCTGATATAACGGCATCAACAGAGACACGTGCTGCGTGGGGCTGGGCTGTGCGCAGCTGATGGTTTACTGAGTCTTACCCAATCTATTGCTATTGAGAGTCAGGTTCTTCAAAGCTGCGAACTGGCCGATGAAAGAAGGTAAGGTCTCGATCTTGTTTCCCGACAGGTCCATTGTCCTCAGACTCGCTGCGAGTTTCTGCAGGTCCACGGGAAACTGAACATTTGAAAAAAAAAATCCAGAAATCTGTAACTTGTAAGAAACGCGAAGGAGAAGAAAGGGTGATCCCACCGAGTCCCCCACCAGCACCGCGCACTAACCAAAGGTCTCCAAACTAACTGCCAACCTGCCTACCCTCTCGCCAGACACTGGCAGACCCTCCCCACCACAACCACCCGCTGCTGTGAGGACAATGGAGGGGTGGCTAAGGACTGAAGCAACTAAGCACTATGTTTAGATCACATGGCTGCAGTTTGCCCAGCAGATTGACGAGTTACTGCTCCTGAACCTCGTGTTCAGCTTCACTGGAACAGTGCAGGAGAACAAAACAGAAAGGTCAGAGTGGGAATGGGAGGGGGTGTTAATGTGAGTCACAGGGAGTCAGAGTGGGAATGGGAGGGGAATTAAAGTTCCTGAAATGAAAAGTATCTCACTCTGACCACTGACATGCCACAGATCAGTGAAGTACATCATGTACAAGAAATGATCATCTTCACGTTCACAGTTCCCAAGAATTGGAAACATCAATGACCAGGCTTGTATTCCCTTGAGTATAAAAGATTAAGGGGTGATCTAATTGAGTTGTTTAAGATAGTGGAAACCTGGAACTCTCTCCCCCAAAAAGCTGTTGAGGCTGGGGGTCAATTGAAAATTTCAAAACTGAGATAGATAGATTTTTGTTGGTTAAGAGTATTAAAGGTTATGGAACCAAGGCGGGTAGATGGAGTTAAGATACAGATCAGCCATGATCTCATTGAATGGCAGAACAGGCTTGAGGGGCTGAATGGCCTCCTCCTGTTCCGATGCCTGGTTACTT
The DNA here is from genome assembly GCF_052327205.1 of Somniosus microcephalus. NCBI lineage: Eukaryota > Metazoa > Chordata > Chondrichthyes > Squaliformes > Somniosidae > Somniosus > Somniosus microcephalus. The sequence continues at coordinate 169,064,025 of NC_140998.1, read as the reverse complement.
GTTATGCTCACCTATCTGAGTATGCAGTAGATAAGCCTGCATATCCCAGGGCAGCAGGAGCAGTACTAAAGATAAGAACGTACAGCACAGGATCATTGTGTCTCACTCGAATCAGCCTCAGCACTTCTCATTTTGTGAAGCGAGGAGTCGGCCTGGGTCCCTGCTCCTAATCACACTCCCATGACTGTTGCGGTGAAATATGGAGGCGAGAGGAGAGGACAAGATCAGGGTTGAATGTGAAGCCCCCCCATAGCTGAACATCCTGCTGGCGCTCACTGTCTGGGCTCACGCATGACCCACGGCCACTTTGTCGCGACATCACAAAGCCTGGTGGCTCCGACAGCTCTGCTTTAGCATTACAAACATCATTCCTCACACTGACTGCTGCAGCTTCTCACCTCATTCAGGCCTTCCCCTGTAAGCTGGAACACTCCCGTCTTCTGTGCAGTTTCCAGGTGAGCTTTCAGGGCACTGTTCCCCATGGCGAAACCACATAAATCCAAGAAAAATAAAGTATTTCCCCGATCTCCGTTCACATCTAGGTCTGCTCAAGATAAGTCCTTTTCCAAGCATGGCAGTCACACCAGATCATAAAATAAAACGCAGCAGTTAACAATAAGGAACTCGCATCCCAACAGGTAAATCTCAACAAGACGCATTTGTTTAGATTGTTACACAATCCCTCCCCCCGGGTCAACACCTTCCCCCCGCCCAGATCAACAGTCCCCCCGGGTCAAAGTGTGTCCCCTCCCCCGGGTCAAAGAGCTCCACATCCCCTCCCCAACCCACCCAGGGTCAACACGTCCCTACCCCTGGGCCGACGAACCATCCGCCGGGCCGACACATCCCCCACTGAGATACTGTACCAGACATACTAGAGGTTTCCCGATCTGACTCCAGGCTGTTGCTCAGTTACCTGAACTCAGCACTGGGATTGACTTCAATACCACTGGGTAAAGGAGTAAGAAATGAGCCAGTGTCCCTGCTCCTTCTCTGTACCAGACAGGGGGAAAATGTGAGGCAGACTAAGATAGGTTTGGAGTGCACGTGTGTAAATGCACGTAGCGTGGTAAATAAGGTTGATGAGTTGCAGGCACAAGTCGCTACATGGGACTATGATACTTTGGTAGGAAAAACAAAAGAGCAGAATATTTGTTAAATGGTGAGGGACTGGGAAATGTTGGTGTTCAGAGGGACCTGGGTGTCCTTGTACAGAAATCACAATAGTTTACATGCAGGTACAGCAAGCAGTTAGGAAAGCAAATGGTATGTTAGCCTTTATTACAAAAGGATTGGAGTACAAGAGTAAACAATTATATAGGGCCTTGGTGAGACCACACCTGGAGTACGGTGTACAGTTTTGGTCTCCTTACCTAAGGAAGAATATATTTCCCTTTGAGGGAGTGCAACGAAGGTTCCCTAGACTGATTCACAGAATCATAGAATGGTTACAGCACAGAAGGAGGCCATTCGGCCCGTCGAGCCCTTGCCGGCTCTCTGCAAGAGCACTTCAGCTAGTCCCACTCCCCCACCCTTTCCCTTTAGCCCTCCAAATTTTTTTCCTTCAGGTACTTATCTAATTCCTTTTTGAAAGCCACGATTGAGTCTGTCTCCACCACCCTTTCAGGCAGTGCATTCCAGATCCTAACCACTCACTGCATAAAAAAGTTTTTCCTCACGTTGCCTTTGGTTCTTCTGCCAATCACCTTAAATCTGTGTCCTCTGGTTCTTGACCCTTCCGCCAATGAGAACAGTTTCTCTCTATCTACTCTGTCTAGACCCCTCATGATTTTGAATACCTCTATTAAATCTCTCAACCTTCTCTGCTCGAAGGAGAACAATCCCAGCATCTCTAGTTTATCCACATAATTGAAGTCTCTCATCCCTGGAATCATTCTTGTAAATCTTTTCTGCACCCTCGCTAAGACCTTCACATCCTTCCTAAAGTGCGGTGCCCAGAATTGGACACAATACTCCAGTTAAGGCCGACCCAAGGTTTTAAAGGCTCATCATAACTTCCTTGCTTTTGTACTCTATGCCTCTGTTTATGAAGCCCAATATCCCGTATGCTTTTTAACCGCTTTCTCAACCTGCCCTACCACCTTTAATGATTTGTGTCCATATACCCCCAGGTCTCTCTGTTCATGCACCCCCTTTAGAATTGTACCCTTTAGTTTATATTACCTCTTCTCGTTTTTCCTACCAAAATGTATCACTTCGCACTTTGCTGCATTAAATTTCATCTGCCACGTGTCCGCCCATTTCACCAGCCTGTCTATGTCTTCTTGAAGTCTATCACTGTCCTCCTCACTGTTCACTATACTTCCAGGTTTTGTGTCATTTGCAAGTTTTGAAATTGTGCCCTGTACACCCAAGTCCAAGTCATTAATATAGATCAAGAAAAACAGTGGTCCTAATACCGACCCCTGGAGAACACCACTGTATACCTTCCTCCAGTCTGAAAAACAACCGTTCACCACTACTCTCTGGTCCGTATCCATGCTGCCACTGTCCCTTTTATTCCATGGGCTTCAACTTTGCTGGCAAGCCTATGTGGCACTTTATCAAACACCTTTTGGAAGTCCATGTACACCACATCAACTGCATTGCCCTCATCAACCCTCTGTTACCTCATCAAAAAACTCAATCAAGTTAGTTAAACACTTGTCCAAGTGACTGTTAACTTTGTCCCTGATTATCGTTTCTAAAAGCTTCTCCACTATCGAGGTTAAACTGACTGGCCTGTAGTTGCTGGGTTTATCTTTACACCCTTTCTTGAACAAGGGTGTAACATTTGCAATTCTCCAGTCCTCTGGCACCACTCCTGTATCTAAGGAGGATTGGAAGATTATGGCCAGTACCTCCCCAATTTCCTCCTTAACCTCCCTCAGCATCCTAGGGTGCATCCCTTCAGGTCCTGGTGACTTATTAACTTTAAGTACAGACAGCCTTTCTGGTACCTTTATCAATTTTTATCCCATGATGCAAAGTACCCATTTAGTACCTCAGCCATGCCCTCTGCCTCCATTTTGGTCCCTAATCGGCCCCACCCTTCCTCTTACTACCAGTTTATTATTTACATGCCTATAGAAGACTTTTGAATTCCCTTTTATGTTAGTGCCAATCTATTCTCATACTCTCTCTTTGCCCCTCTTATTTTCTTTTTCACTTCCCCTCTGAACTCTCCATATTCAGCCCAATTCTCACATGTATTCTCAACCTGACATCTGTCATACGCCCCCTTTTTCTGCTTCATCTTACTCTCTATCTCTTTCGTCATCCAGGGAGCTCTGGCTTTAGTTGCCCTACCTTCCCCCTCGTGGGAATGTACCTCGACTGTACCTGAACCATCTCCTCTTTAAAGGCAGCCCATTGTTTGATTACAGTTATGCCTGCCAATCTTTGATTCCAGTTTACCCGGGCCAGATCCGTTCTCAACCCACTGAAATTTGCCTTTCTCCAATTAAGCATTTTTACTCTATTTGCTCCCTGTCCTTTTCCATAGCTAATCTAAACCTTATGATACTATAATCACTGTTCCCTAAATGTTCCCCTACTGACACTTGCTCCACTTGACACACCCCATTCCCCAAAACCAGATCCAGCCCAGCAATGCCTCCTTCCTCGTTGGGCCGGAAACGTACAGATTAAGAAAGTTCTCCCGAACACACTTCAGAAATTCTTCCCCCTCTCTGCCCTTTACTGGGATTGGGGGATTGTCCTATGAGGAGCAATCAAGTAAACTAGGCCTATATTCCCTAAAATTTAGAAGAGTGAGAGCTGATCTCATTGAAACATATAAAATTCTTGACAGAGTAGATGCTGGGAGGATGTTTCCCCTGGCCGGGGAGTCTAGAACTAGGGGTCACAGTCTCAGACTAAGGGGTCGGCCATTTAGGACTGAGATGAGGAGAAATTTCTTCACTGAAAGGGTTGTGAATCTTTGGAATTCTCTGGGTTGTGAATCTTTGGAATTCTCTCCCCCAGAGGGCTGTGGAGGCTGTCATTGAGTATATTCAAGACAAAGATCGATATATTTTTGGATACTAAGGGGATCAAGGGATATGGGGATAGTGTGGAAAGGTGGAGTTGAGGTGGAAGATCAGCCATGTTCTCATTGAATGTCGGAGCAGGCTGGAGGGTGAATGGCCTACTCCTGCTCCTATTGTGTTCTTATGATATAATGGCAAAAGCAGAGACATGGCTCAAAGGGGAGGATTGGAAATGGAATATTCCTGGCTACAAGGTATTCAGGAAAGATAGGGAAGGAAAAGATTCAATTTTTGAGAATTAAGGAACAATAGAGGAGCTATTACACTACTGGGTGTATACTATAGGCCACCAAATAGTGAGAAGGAGATAGAGGAGCAAATTTTCAGGCATATTACAGAAAGATGCAAGAACTATGCAATAGTGATAATGGGGGACTTCAATACTCCTGATATATAGACTGGGATAGTAACAGTGTAAAGGGCAAGGAGGGTGAGGAATTCCTGAAATGTGTACAACAGAATTTTCTTAAACAGTGTGTTTCCAGTCCAATGAGGAAGAAAGCAGTGCTGGATCTCGTTCTGGAAAATGAAGTGGGGCAAGTGGAGCATGTTTCAGTGGGGGAGCATTTGGGGAACAGTGATCATAATATCATCACATTAAGAATAGTTAAAGGAAGGAACACTTAACTGGAGGAGGGCTAACTTCAGTGAGTTGAAATGGGATCTGGCCCAGGTGGATTGGAATCAAAAATTGGTAGGCAAAACAGTATTTGAACAATGGGAGGCCTTCAAAGAAGAGATGGTTTGGGTACAGATTAGACACATTCCCACGAGGGGCAAGGAAGGGCAGCCAAAGCTAGAGCACCTACTAAAGATGACTAAAGATATAGAGATTAAAATGAGACAGAAAAAGGAGGTTTATGACAAATGTAAGGTTCATAATACAGTAGAGAACCAAGCAGAATAGAGAAAGTACAGAGGAGATCTAAAAAAGGGAAGATGGGAAAAAAGAGTGTATGAGAATAGATTCAGTTCCATTCGCAACTCCTCAGATAATGAAGCAGTCCGTGCCCGCGTGCAGCAAGACCTGGACAACATTCAGGCTTGGGCTGATAAGTGGCAAGTAACATTCGTACCACACAAGTGGCAGGCAATGACAATCTCCAACAAGAGTGTCTAGCCACCTCCCCTTGACATTCAACGGCATTACCATCACCAAATCCCCCACCATCAACATCCTGGGAGTCATCATTGACCAGAAACTTAACTGGACCAATCACATAGATACTGTGGCAACAAGAGCAGGTCAGAGGCTGGGAATTCTGCGGCAAGTGTCTCACCTCCTGACTCCCCAAAGCCTTTCCACCATCTACAAGGCACAAGTAAGGAGTGTGATGGAATACTCTCCACTTGCCTGGATGGGTGCAGTTCCAACAACACTCAAGAAACTCAACACCATCCAGGACAATGCAGCCCACTTAATTGGCACCCCATCCACCACCTCAAACATTCACTCCCTCCACCACCGGCGGCGTACCGTGGCTGCAGTGTACCATCTACAAGATGCACTGCAGCAACTCGCCAAGGCTTCTTCAACAGCACCTCCCAAACCCATGATCTCTATCACCTAGAAGGACAAGGGCAGCAGGCACATGGGAACACCACCACCTGGAAGCTTCCCTCCAAGTCACACACCATCCTGACTTGGAAAGATATCGCTATTCCTTCATCGTCGCTGGGTCAAAATCCTGGAACTCCCTCCCTAACAGCACTGTGGGAGTACCTTCACCACACGGACTGCAGTGGTTCAAGAAGGCAATTCACCACCACCTGCTCAAGGGCAATCAGGAATGGGCAATAAATGCTGGCCTTGCCAGCAACGCTCACATCCCAGGAATTAATTTTTAAAAATTAGCAGCTAACATAAAAGGGAACTCAAAAGTCTTTTATGAACATATAAATAGTAAAAGGGTAGTCAAAGAACACATGGGGCTGATTAGGGACCAAAAAGGAGATATTCTTGTGGAGGCAGAGGTACTAAATGAGTACTTTGCATCTGTCATCACTAGAGAATTTTAAAAGGGGTGCAGGAACAGGGACACCTGGGGTGTATGTACACAAATCTTGAAGATGGCAGGACAAGTTGAGAAGGCTGTTAAAAGGCATATGAGATCCTTGGCTTTATTAATAGAGGCATGGAGTACAAAAGCAAGGAAGTTATGCTAAAACCTTTATAAAACACTGGTTAGGCCTCAGCTGTGGTATTATGTTAAATTCTGGGCACCACACTTTATGAAGGATATCAAGGCTTCGGAGAGGATGCAAAAGACATTCACTAGATTGGTACCAGTCCTGAGGGACTTCAGTTATGTGGATAGACTGGAGAAGCTGGGGTTGATCACTTCAGAGCAGAGAAGATTAAGAGATTTGATAGAGGTGTTCAAAATCATGAACTGTTTTGATAAGAGTAAATAAGGAGAAACTATTTTCAGTGGCAGAAGGGTCAGTAACCCAAGAACATAGATTTAAGGTTATTGGCAAAAGAATCAGAAGCAACCTTTTGTTTGTTATGATCTGGAACGCACTGCCTGAAAGGGTGGTGGAAGCAGATTCAATAGTAAACTTTCAAAAGGAAATTGGATAAACCACTGAAGTGGAAAATATTGCAGGGCTATGGGGAAAGAGCAGGGGAATGGGACTAATTGAACAGCTCTACCAAAGAACAAGCACAGGCACGATGGGCCGAATGGCCTCCTTGTGTGCTACATCATTCTATGATTTTATGAATTGATCTTTGCGTATTTTTCAGTGTCCGGTGCGGACAAGGCTGTGATTTGCTTTGAGGAACCCATGGAAAGGGTGGAGCTGTACAGCGCAGAAGACTACCGGGGCTGAAAGGAGTCGGGAGGGAAGATGAAATAAGTTAAGTGGCGGCATTTAGGGGGATGACAACCTTTGATTTTATAGTGATAAAAACAGAAAATGCTGGAACCACTCAGCAGGTCAGGCACTATCTGTGGAGAGGGAGAGAGAGTTAACATTTCAGGTCGGTGACCCTTCGTCAGATTTCTACGGTCTGCTGATTAGAAGAAAGCTCGAATATTGAAGGGAGGTGATTGATTCCCATCAATCTCATTCCCAGTTTCTCCTCAGACCCCCAATCCCCCAGTCGGTACCTGTCTCCGCGGCCTGCTGTTGCTCGGCCCTTCAGTGGCGGGCAGCCCCCTCCGGCCTGCAGGGCGAGGCCGGGTTAACTCTATAATCCGGAAGCCGCCTGCCAAACATTCCCCGGGCACCACCGGTCAGGCCGAGCGCACCGCCCAAAAGCTCCCAAAACAGCGGCTGGGGAGGGGCATTCAGCGTCGGTCGGTAACCTCCCACCACCGCGCTGTTTGCACCGTCTCCCTAGTAACCGGCCCACATCCCCAACAGAAAGACTGGGTCAAGTGAGCCTGACCTTACCAACATGGCGGGGCTGCGGCCCGACGTCATCAGTCAGCACCCTGAATAATGAACCTCAGCGCGCGCCGCAGAGTGACAGTGGAGAGCGGGAAGGGTGAGTGACGGCCGGAGCTGGAGCGGGGAACCGCCATAGCCAGCAATAGTCAACCCGGGACCCCGCCATAGCCAGCAATAGTCAACCCGGGATCCCGCCATACCCAGCAATAGTCAACCCGGGACCCCGCCATACCCAGTAATAGTCAACCCGGGACCCCGCCATACCCAGCAATAGTCAACCCGGGACCCCGCCATACCCAGCAATAGTCATCAATACCCAGCCCGGGACCCCGCCATACCCAGCAATAGTCATCAATACCCAGCCCGGGACCCCGCCATACCCAGCAATAGTCAACCCGGGACCGCCGCCATACCCAGCAATAGTCATCAATACCCAGCTCGGGACCCCGCCATACCCAGCAATAGTCAACCCGGGACCGCCGCCATACCCAGCAACAGTCAACCCGGGACCCCGCCATACCCAGCAATAACCGGGCCGCCCGCCATACCCAGCCCGGGACCACGCCATACCCAGCAATAGTCATCAATACCCAGCCCGGGACCCCGCCATACCCAGCAATAGTCAACCCGGGACCCCGCCATACCCAGCAATAGTCATCAATACCCAGCCCGGGCCCCCCGCCATACCCAGCAATAGTCAACCCGGGACCCATACCCAGCAATAGTCATAAATACCCAGCCCGGGACACCGCCATACCCAGCAATAGTCATCAATACCCAGCCCGGGCCCCCCCGCCATACCCAGCCCGGGCCCCCCCGCCATACCCAGCCCGGGCCCCCCCCCATACCCAGCCCGGGCCCCCCCGCCAAGTTCTCTATCTGAATGCACGTAGCATTCGTAACAAAATAGACGAGTTAATGGCACAAATGACTACATATGGGTATGATCTTGTGGCCATTACAGAAACATGGCTGCAGGGTGACAATGCCTGGGAATTAAACATACCAGGTTATTTAACGATCAGGAAGGACAGGCAGGAAGGAAGGGGAGGTGGGGTGGCTATGTTAATAAAGGAAGGAATCACTGTAATACAGAGAAATGATATTGGGTCAAAAGATCTGGATAATGAAACAGTTTGGGTGGAGGTAAGGAATAATAAGGGGAAAAAAACACTAGTGGGCGTAGTCTATAGGCCTCCGAACAGTTGCAACTCTGTTGGACGGAGTATCAATCAGGAAATAGTTGAGGCTTATAATAAGGGAACATCTATAATTATGGGGGATTTTAACTATCATATTAATTGGACAAATCAAATTGGGCAGGGCTGCCTTGAGGATGAGTTCATTGAGTGTATTAGGGATGGGTTTCTTGAGCAGTATGTAACTGAACCGACCAGGGGGCAAGCAACCTTAGATCTGGTCCTGTGTAACGAGACGGGATTAATTAAAAATGTCCTAGTAAAGGATCCCCTTGGAATGAGTGACCATAACATGGTTGAATTCCATATTCAATTAGAGGGTGAGAAGGTTGGATCTCAAACAAGCGTGCTAAGCTTGAATAAAGGAGACTATGAAGGTATGAGAGCGGAATTGAGTAGAGTGGATTGGGAAAATAGATTAAAGGGTAAGACGATACATGATCAGTGGTGTACATTTAAGGAGTTATTTTACAACTTCCAAAAAATATATATTCCACTGAGAAGAAAAGGGTGTAAAAGAAAAGACAGCCATCCGTGGCTAGGTAAAGAAGTTAAGGATAGTATTCGACTAAAAACAAGGGCATATAAGGTAGCCAAATCTAGTGGGAGGATAGAGGATTGGGAAAACTTTAAAAGACAGCAAAAAATAACAAAAAGATTGATTAAGAAAGGGAAGATAGATTATGAAAGTAAATTAGCAAAAAATATAAAAACAGATAGTAAGAGTTTTTATAGTTACATAAAAAGAAAAAGGGTGGCTAAAGTAAATGTTGGTCCCGTAGAGGATGAGACCGGGAAATTAATGGTGGGAAATATGGAGATGGCAAAAACACTAAGAATATCCCAACACTGGACAAACAGGGGGGGAGGAGCTAAACACGATCAAAATCACTAAGGAAGTGGTACTCGGTAAAATAATGGGACTCAAGGCGGATAAATCACCTGGACCTGATGGCTTACATCCTAGGGTCTTGAGGGAAGTGGCGGTAGGGATTGTGGATGCATTGGTAATAATTTTCCAAAACTCCCTGGACTCGGCAATGGTCCCGGCAGACTGGAAAACTGCTAATGTAACACCCTTATTTAAAAAGGGCAGTGGACATAAGGCTGGAAACTTTAGACCGGTTAGCCTAACATCTGTGGTAGGTAAAATTTTGGAGTCCATTATTAAGGAGACAGTAACAGGACATTTGGATAATCATAATTTAATAGGACAAAGTCAGCATGGTTTTATGAAGGGGAAGTCATGTTTGACAAATTTGCTGGAGTTCTTTGAGGAAGTAACGTATAGGGTGGATAAAGGGGAACCAGTGGACGTAGTGTATTTAGACTTCCAAAAGGCATGTGACAAGGTGCCACACAAAAGATTATTGCTTAAGATAAAAAATCACAGGATTGGGGGTAATATTCTGGCATGGATAGAGGATTGGCTATTTAACAGAAGGCAGAGAGTTGGGATAAATGGTTCATTCTCAGACTGGCAATCAGTAACTAGTGGTGTTCCGCAGGGGTCAGTGCTGGGTCCCCAACTCTTTACAATCTATATTAACGATTTGGAGGAGGGGACCGAGTGTAACATATCAAAGTTTGCAGATGATACTAAGATGGGAGGGAAAGTAGTGAGTGAGGAGGACATAAAAAACCTGCAAAGGGTCATAGACAGGCTAAGTAAGTGGGCAGAGATTTGGCAGATGGAATACAATACTGGAAAGTGTGAGGTTATGTACTTTGGCAGGAAAAATCGTAGAGCAAGTTATTATCTTAATGGCAAGAAACTGGAAAGTACTGAAGTACAAAGGGATCTGGGGGTCCTGGTGCACGAAACTCAAAAGGTTAGTATGCAGGTGCAGCAAGTGATTAAGAAGGCCAATGGAATGTTGGCTTTCATTGCTAGGGGGATGGAATATAAAAATAGGGAGGTATTGCTTAAGTTGTACAAGGTATTGGTGAGACCGCACCTGGAATACTGCGTACAGTTTTGGTGTCCATACTTAAGAAAGGACATACTTGCTCTCGAGTCAGTACAAAGAAGGTTCACTCGGTTAATCCCGGGGATGAGGGGATGGACATATGACGAGAGGTTGAGTAGATTGAGACTCTACTCATTGGAGTTCAGAAGAATGAGAGGCGATCTTATTGAAACATATAAGATTGTGAAAGGGTTGGATCGGGTGGAAGCGGGGAAGATGTTCCCGATGAGGGGTGAAACTAGAACTAGGGGGCATAGTCTTAGAATAAGGGGCTGCTCTTTCAAAACTGAGATGAGGAGGAACTACTTCACTCAGAGGGTGGTAGGTCCATGGAATATGCTGCCCCAAAAAGCTGTAGAAGCTACATCATTACATAAATTTAAAACAGAAAGAGACAGTTTCCTAGAAGTAAAGGGAATTAAAGGTTACGGGGAGCGGGCAGGAATTTGGACATGAGTCTAGGTTCGGATCGGTCATGGCCCTGTGGGTAGCGGAGCGGGCCCAGGGGCCGTGTAGCCTGATCCAGCTACTATTTCGTGTGTCTAATTCTGTTAGATTCAGGAGATGGTTCTGTGATAGTGGATTGGTGGTTAGGATCAGATCAGACATGATCTTATTGAATGACGGAGCAGGCTCGAGGGGCCGATTGGCCTCCTCCTACTCCTATTTCTTATGCTCTTATACCGAGCCTGGGACCCCGCCATACCCAGCACGGGACCCCGCCATACTCAGCCCGGGCCCGAGGCCATACCCAGCCCGGGCCCGAGGCCATACCCAGCCCGAGGCCCGAGGCCATACCCAGCCCGGGCCCCTCGCCATACCCAGCACGGGACCCCGCCATACTCAGCCCGGGCCCGAGGCCATACGCAGCCCGGGCCCCAGGCCATACCCAGCCCGGGCCCCCTGCCATACCCAGCCCGGGCCCCCGCCATACCCAGCCCGGGCCCCCCGCCATACCCAGCCCGGGCCCCCCGCCATACCCAGCCCGGGCCCCCCGCCATACCCAGCCCGGGCCCCCCGCCATACCCAGCCCGGGCCCCCCGCCATACCCAGCCCGGGCCCCCCGCCATACCCAGCCCGGGCCCCCCGCCATACCCAGCCCAGGACCCCGCCATACCCAGCCCGGGGGCCCCCGCCATACCCAGCCCGGGACCCCCGCCATACCCAGCAATAGTCACCCCAGGACCCCGCCATACCCAGCAATAGTCACCCCGGGACCCCGCCATACCCAGCAATAGTCACCCCGGGACCCCCGCCAGACCCAGCAATAGTCACCCCGGGACCCCGCCATACCCAGCAATAGTCAACCCGGGACCCCGCCATACCCAGCAATAGTCAACCCGGGAACCCCCGCCATACCCAGCAATAGTCACCCTGAGACCCCGCCATATCCAGCAATAGTCACCCCGGGACCCCGCCATACCCAGCAATAGTCAACCCGGGAACCCCCGCCATACCCAGCAATAGTCAACCCGGGACCCAGCAATAGTCACCCCGGGACCCCCGCCATACCCAGCAATAGTCACCCCGGGACCCCGCCATACCCAACAATAGTCAACACGGGAACCCCCGCCATACCCAACAATAGTCAACCCGGGACCCCGCCATACCCAACAATAGTCAACCCGGGCCCCCGCCATACCCAACAATAGTCACCCCGGGACCCCCGGCATACCCAGCAATAGTCACCCCGGGACCCCCGGCATACCCAGCAATAGTCACCCCGGGACCCCGCCATACCCAACAATAGTCAACCTGGGAACCCCCGCCATACCCAGCAATAGTCAACCTGGGACCCCGCCATACCCAACAATAGTCAACCCGGGACCGCGCCATACCCAGCAATAGTCAACCTGGGACCCCGCCATACCCAACAATAGTCAACCCGGGACTCCGCCATACCCAGCAATAGTCAACCCGGGACCCCACCACACCCACCCGGTCAACTCGGGACCCCGCCATACCCAGCAATAGTTACCCCGGGACCCCGCCATACCCAACAATAGTCAACCCGGGACCCCCGCCATACCCAACAATAGTCAACCCGCGACCCCGCCATACCCAGCAATAGTCACCCCGAGACCCCGCCATACCCAGCAATAGTCACCCCGGGACCCCGCCATACCCAGCAATAGTCACCCCGGGACCCCGCCATACCCAGCAATAGTCGACCCGGGACCCCGCCATACCCAGCAATAGTCACCCCGGGACCCCGCCATACCCAGCAATAGTCGACCCGGGACCCCGCCATACCCAACAATAGTCACCCCGGGACCCCGCCATACCCAGCAATAGTCACCCCGGGACCCCGCCATACCCAGCAATAGTCGACCCGGGACCACGCCATACCCAACAATAGTCACCCCGGGACCCCGTCATACCCAGCAATAGTCACCCCGGGACCCCGCCATACCCAACAGTAGTCAACCCGGGACCCCGCCATACCCAGCAATAGTCAACCCGGGAAACCCCGCCATACCCAACAATAGTAACCCCGGGACCCCGCCATACCCAGCAATAGTCAACCACGGGACCCCGCCATACCCAGCAATAGTCACCCCGGGACCCCGCCATACCCAGCAATAGTCACCCAGGGACCCCGCCATACCCAACAATAGTCAACCCGGGAACCCCCGCCATACCCAACAATAGTCAACCCGGGACCCCGCCATACCCAACAATAGTCACCCCGGGACCCCCGCCATACCCAGCAATAGTCACCCCGGGACCCCGCCATACCCAACAATAGTCACCCCGAGATACCCAGCAATAGTCAACCCGGGACCCCGTCATACCCAGCAATAGTCAACCCGGGAACCCCCGCCATACCCAGCAATAGTCAACCCGGGACCCCGTCATACCCAGCAATAGTCAACCCGGGACCCCGCCATACCCAGCAATAGTCAACCCGGGACCCCGCCATACCCAGCAATAGTCACCCCGGGACCCCCGCCATACCCAACAATAGTCACCCCGGGACCCCGCCATACCCAACAATAGTCACCCCGGGACCCCGCCATACCCAACAATAGTCACCCCGGGACCCCGCCATACCCAACAATAGTCACCCCGGGACCCCGCCATACCCAGCAATAGTCACCCCGGGACCCCGCCATACCCAGCAATAGTCACCCCGGGACCCCGCCATACCCAGCAATAGTCACCCCGGGACCCCGCCATACCCAACAATAGTCAACCCGGGAACCCCCGCCATACCCAACAATAGTCAACCCGTGAACCCGCCATACCCAACAATAGTCAACCCGGGCCCCCGCCATACCCAGCAATAGTCAACCCGGGAACCCCCGCAATACCCAGCAATAGTCACCCCGGGACCCCGCCATACCCAGCAATAGTCACCCCGGGACCCCGCCATACCCAACAATAGTCAACCCGGGACCCCGCCATGCCCAACAATAGTCACCCCGGCATACCCAACAATAGTCAACCCGGGACTCCGGCATACCCAACAATAGTCAACCCGGGACTCTGCCATACCCAACAATAGTCAACCCGGGACCCCACAATACCCACCCGGTCAACCCGGGACCCCGCCATACCCAGCACCAGTTACCCCGGGACCCCGCCATACCTAACAATAGTCAACCCGGGATCCCCGCCATACCCAACAATAGTCAACCCGGGACCCCGCCATACCCAGCAATAGTCACCCCGGGACCCCCGCCATACCTAACAATAGTCACCCCGGGACCCCCGCCATACCCAGCAATAGTCACCCCGGGACCCCCGCCATACCCAGCAATAGTCACCCCGGGACCCCGCCATACCCAGCAATAGTCACCCCGGGACCCCGCCATACCCAACAATAGTCAACACGGGAACCCCCGCCATACCCAACAATAGTCAACCGGGGACCCCGCCATACCCAACAATAGTCAACCCGGGCCCCCGCCATACCCAACAATAGTCACCCCGGGACCCCCGGCATACCCAGCAATAGTCACCCCGGGACCCCGCCATACCCAACAGTAGTCAACCTGGGAACCCCCGCCATACCCAACAATAGTCAACCCGGGAACCCCCGCCATACCCAGCAATAGTCAACCTGGGACCCCGCCATACCCAACAATAGTCAACCCGGGACCGCGCCATACCCAGCAATAGTCAACCTGGGACCCCGCCATACCCAACAATAGTCAACCCGGGACCCCGCCATACCCAGCAATAGTCAACCCGGGACCCCACCACACCCACCCAGTCAACCCGGGACCCCGCCATACCCAGCAATAGTTACCCCGGGACCCCGCCATACCCAACAATAGTCAACCCGGGACCCCCGCCATACCCAACAATAGTCAACCCGGGACCCCGCCATACCCAGCAATAGTCACCCCGAGACCCCGCCATACCCAGCAATAGTCACCCCGGGACCCCGCCATACCCAGCAATAGTCGACCCGGGACCCCGCCATACCCAGCAATAGTCACCCCGGGACCCCGCCATACCCAGCAATAGTCGACCCGGGACCCCGCCATACCCAACAATAGTCACCCCGGGACCCCGCCATACCCAGCAATATTCACCCCGGGACCCCGCCATACCCAGCAATAGTCGACCCGGGACCACGCCATACCCAACAATAGTCACCCCGGGACCCCGCCATACCCAGCAATAGTCACCCCGGGACCCCGCCATACCCAACAGTAGTCAACCCGGGACCCCGCCATACCCAGCAATAGCCAACCCGGGAAACCCCGCCATACCCAACAATAGTAACCCCGGGACCCCGCCATACCCAGCAATAGTCAGCCACGGGACCCCGCCATACCCAGCAATAGTCACCCCGGGACCCCGCCATACCCAGCAATAGTCACCCAGGGACCCCGCCATACCCAACAATAGTCAACCCGGGACCCCCGCCATACCTAACAATAGTCACCCCGGGACCCCCGCCATACCCAGCAATAGTCACCCCGGGACCCCCGCCATACCCAGCAATAGTCACCCCGGGACCCCGCCATACCCAGCAATAGTCACCCCGGGACCCCGCCATACCCAACAATAGTCAACACGGGAACCCCCGCCATACCCAACAATAGTCAACCGGGGACCCCGCCATACCCAACAATAGTCAACCCGGGACCCCCGCCATACCCAACAATAGTCACCCCGGGACCCCGCCATACCCAACAATAGTCACCCCGGGACCCCGCCATACCCAACAATAGTCACCCCGGGACCCCGCCATACCCAACAATAGTCACCCCGGGACCCCGCCATACCCAGCAATAGTCACCCCGGGACCCCGCCATACCCAGCAATAGTCACCCCGGGACCCCGCCATACCCAGCAATAGTCACCCCGGGACCCCGCCATACCCAACAATAGTCAACCCGGGAACCCCCGCCATACCCAACAATAGTCAACCCGTGAACCCGCCATACCCAACAATAGTCAACCCGGGCCCCCGCCATACCCAGCAATAGTCAACCCGGGAACCCCCGCCATACCCAGCAATAGTCAACCAGGGACCCCGCTATACCCAGCAATAGTCAACCCGGGAACCCCCGCCATACCCAGCAATAGTCAGCCCGGGACCCCGCCATACCCAGCAATAGTCACCCCGGGACCCCGCCATACCCAGCAATAGTCACCCCGGGACCCCGCCATACCCAACAATAGTCAACCCGGGACCCCGCCATGCCCAACAATAGTCACCCCGGCATACCCAACAATAGTCAACCCGGGACTCCGGCATACCCAACAATAGTCAACCCGGGACTCTGCCATACCCAACAATAGTCAACCCGGGACCCCACAATACCCACCCGGTCAACCCGGGACCCCGCCATACCCAGCACCAGTTACCCCGGGACCCCGCCATACCTAACAATAGTCAACCCGGGATCCCCGCCATACCCAACAATAGTCAACCCGGGACCCCGCCATACCCAGCAATAGTCACCCCGGGACCCCCGCCATACCTAACAATAGTCACCCCGGGACCCCCGCCATACCCAGCAATAGTCACCCCGGGACCCCCGCCATACCCAGCAATAGTCACCCCGGGACCCCGCCATACCCAGCAATAGTCACCCCGGGACCCCGCCATACCCAACAATAGTCAACACGGGAACCCCCGCCATACCCAACAATAGTCAACCGGGGACCCCCGCCATACCCAACAATAGTCAACCCGGGCCCCCGCCATACCCAACAATAGTCACCCCGGGACCCCCGGCATACCCAGCAATAGTCACCCCGGGACCCCGCCATACCCAACAGTAGTCAACCTGGGAACCCCCGCCATACCCAACAATAGTCAACCCGGGAACCCCCGCCATACCCAGCAATAGTCAACCTGGGACCCCGCCATACCCAACAATAGTCAACCCGGGACCGCGCCATACCCAGCAATAGTCAACCTGGGACCCCGCCATACCCAACAATAGTCAACCCGGGACCCCGCCATACCCAGCAATAGTCAACCCGGGACCCCACCACACCCACCCAGTCAACCCGGGACCCCGCCATACCCAGCAATAGTTACCCCGGGACCCCGCCATACCCAACAATAGTCAACCCGGGACCCCCGCCATACCCAACAATAGTCAACCCGGGACCCCGCCATACCCAGCAATAGTCACCCCGAGACCCCGCCATACCCAGCAATAGTCACCCCGGGACCCCGCCATACCCAGCAATAGTCGACCCGGGACCCCGCCATACCCAGCAATAGTCACCCCGGGACCCCGCCATACCCAGCAATAGTCGACCCGGGACCCCGCCATACCCAACAATAGTCACCCCGGGACCCCGCCATACCCAGCAATATTCACCCCGGGACCCCGCCATACCCAGCAATAGTCGACCCGGGACCACGCCATACCCAACAATAGTCACCCCGGGACCCCGCCATACCCAGCAATAGTCACCCCGGGACCCCGCCATACCCAACAGTAGTCAACCCGGGACCCCGCCATACCCAGCAATAGCCAACCCGGGAAACCCCGCCATACCCAACAATAGTAACCCCGGGACCCCGCCATACCCAGCAATAGTCAGCCACGGGACCCCGCCATACCCAGCAATAGTCACCCCGGGACCCCGCCATACCCAGCAATAGTCACCCAGGGACCCCGCCATACCCAACAATAGTCAACCCGGGACCCCCGCCATACCTAACAATAGTCACCCCGGGACCCCCGCCATACCCAGCAATAGTCACCCCGGGACCCCCGCCATACCCAGCAATAGTCACCCCGGGACCCCGCCATACCCAGCAATAGTCACCCCGGGACCCCGCCATACCCAACAATAGTCAACACGGGAACCCCCGCCATACCCAACAATAGTCAACCGGGGACCCCGCCATACCCAACAATAGTCAACCCGGGCCCCCGCCATACCCAACAATAGTCACCCCGGGACCCCCGGCATACCCAGCAATAGTCACCCCGGGACCCCGCCATACCCAACAGTAGTCAACCTGGGAACCCCCGCCATACCCAACAATAGTCAACCCGGGAACCCCCGCCATACCCAGCAATAGTCAACCTGGGACCCCGCCATACCCAACAATAGTCAACCCGGGACCGCGCCATACCCAGCAATAGTCAACCTGGGACCCCGCCATACCCAACAATAGTCAACCCGGGACCCCGCCATACCCAGCAATAGTCAACCCGGGACCCCACCACACCCACCCAGTCAACCCGGGACCCCGCCATACCCAGCAATAGTTACCCCGGGACCCCGCCATACCCAACAATAGTCAACCCGGGACCCCCGCCATACCCAACAATAGTCAACCCGGGACCCCGCCATACCCAGCAATAGTCACCCCGAGACCCCGCCATACCCAGCAATAGTCACCCCGGGACCCCGCCATACCCAGCAATAGTCGACCCGGGACCCCGCCATACCCAGCAATAGTCACCCCGGGACCCCGCCATACCCAGCAATAGTCGACCCGGGACCCCGCCATACCCAACAATAGTCACCCCGGGACCCCGCCATACCCAGCAATATTCACCCCGGGACCCCGCCATACCCAGCAATAGTCGACCCGGGACCACGCCATACCCAACAATAGTCACCCCGGGACCCCGCCATACCCAGCAATAGTCACCCCGGGACCCCGCCATACCCAACAGTAGTCAACCCGGGACCCCGCCATACCCAGCAATAGCCAACCCGGGAAACCCCGCCATACCCAACAATAGTAACCCCGGGACCCCGCCATACCCAGCAATAGTCAGCCACGGGACCCCGCCATACCCAGCAATAGTCACCCCGGGACCCCGCCATACCCAGCAATAGTCACCCAGGGACCCCGCCATACCCAACAATAGTCAACCCGGGAACCCCCGCCATACCCAACAATAGTCAACCCGGGACCCCGCCATACCCAACAATAGTCACCCCGGGACCCCCGCCATACCCAGCAATAGTCACCCCGGGACCCCGCCATACCCAACAATAGTCACCCCGAGATACCCAGCAATAGTCACCCCGGGACCCCGCCATACCCAGCAATAGTCACCCCGGGACCCCGCCATACCCAACAATAGTCAACCCGGGACCCCCGCCATACCCAACAATAGTCACCCCGGGACCCCGCCATACCCAGCAATAGTCAACCCGGGACCCCGCCATACCCAGCAATAGTCACCCCGGGACCCCGCCATATCCAACAATAGTCAACCCGGGACCCCGCCATACCCAACAATAGTCAACCCGGGAACCCCCGCCATACCCAGCAATAGTCACCCCGGGACCCCGCCATACCCAGCAATAGTCAACCCAGGAACCCCCGCCATACCCAACAATAGTCACTCCGGGACCCCGCCATATCCAACAATAGTCAACCCGGGACCCCGCCATACCCAACAATAGTCAACCCGGGACCCCCGCCATACCCAACAACAGTCAACCCGGGACCCCGCCATACCCAGCAATAGTCAACCCGGGACCCCGTCATACCCAACAATAGTCACCCCGGGACCCCCCGCCATACCCAACAATAGTCACCCCGGGACCCCGCCATACCCAGCAATAGTCACCCCGGGACCCCGCCATACCCAGCAATAGTCACCCCGGGACCCCGCCATACCCAGCAATAGTCACCCCGGGACCCCGCCATACCCAACAATAGTCAACCCGGGAACCCCCGCCATACCCAACAATAGTCAACCCGTGAACCCGCCATACCCAACAATAGTCAACCCGGGCCCCCGCCATACCCAGCAATAGTCAACCCGGGAACCCCCGCCATACCCAGCAATAGTCAACCAGGGACCCCGCTATACCCAACAATAGTCAACCCGGGACCCCCGCCATACCCAACAATAGTCAACCCGGGACCCCGCCATACCCAGCAATAGTCACCCCGAGACCCCGCCATACCCAGCAATAGTCACCCCGGGACCCCGCCATACCCAGCAATAGTCGACCCGGGACCCCGCCATACCCAGCAATAGTCACCCCGGGACCCCGCCATACCCAGCAATAGTCGACCCGGGACCCCGCCATACCCAACAATAGTCAACCCGGGAACCCCCGCCATACCCAACAATAGTCAACCCGTGAACCCGCCATACCCAACAATAGTCACCCCGGGACCCCGCCATACCCAGCAATAGTCACCCCGGGACCCCGCCATACCCAACAATAGTCAACCCGGGACCCCGCCATGCCCAACAATAGTCACCCCGGCATACCCAACAATAGTCAACCCGGGACTCCGGCATACCCAACAATAGTCAACCCGGGACCCTGCCATACCCAACAATAGTCAACCCGGGACCCCACAATACCCACCCGGTCAACCCGGGACCCCGCCATACCCAGCACCAGTTACCCCGGGACCCCGCCATACCTAACAATAGTCAACCCGGGATCCCCGCCATACCCAACAATAGTCAACCCGGGACCCCGCCATACCCAGCAATAGTCACCCCGGGACCCCCGCCATACCTAACAATAGTCACCCCGGGACCCCCGCCATACCCAGCAATAGTCACCCCGGGACCCCCGCCATACCCAGCAATAGTCACCCCGGGACCCCGCCATACCCAGCAATAGTCACCCCGGGACCCCGCCATACCCAACAATAGTCAACACGGGAACCCCCGCCATACCCAACAATAGTCAACCGGGGACCCCGCCATACCCAACAATAGTCAACCCGGGCCCCCGCCATACCCAACAATAGTCACCCCGGGACCCCCGGCATACCCAGCAATAGTCACCCCGGGACCCCGCCATACCCAACAGTAGTCAACCTGGGAACCCCCGCCATACCCAACAATAGTCAACCCGGGAACCCCCGCCATACCCAGCAATAGTCAACCTGGGACCCCGCCATACCCAACAATAGTCAACCCGGGACCGCGCCATACCAGCAATAGTCAACCTGGGACCCCGCCATACCCAACAATAGTCAACCCGGGACCCCGCCATACCCAGCAATAGTCAACCCGGGACCCCACCACACCCACCCAGTCAACCCGGGACCCCGCCATACCCAGCAATAGTTACCCCGGGACCCCGCCATACCCAACAATAGTCAACCCGGGACCCCCGCCATACCCAACAATAGTCAACCCGGGACCCCGCCATACCCAGCAATAGTCACCCCGAGACCCCGCCATACCCAGCAATAGTCACCCCGGGACCCCGCCATACCCAGCAATAGTCGACCCGGGACCCCGCCATACCCAGCAATAGTCACCCCGGGACCCCGCCATACCCAGCAATAGTCGACCCGGGACCCCGCCATACCCAACAATAGTCACCCCGGGACCCCGCCATACCCAGCAATATTCACCCCGGGACCCCGCCATACCCAGCAATAGTCGACCCGGGACCACGCCATACCCAACAATAGTCACCCCGGGACCCCGCCATACCCAGCAATAGTCACCCCGGGACCCCGCCATACCCAACAGTAGTCAACCCGGGACCCCGCCATACCCAGCAATAGCCAACCCGGGAAACCCCGCCATACCCAACAATAGTAACCCCGGGACCCCGCCATACCCAGCAATAGTCAGCCACGGGACCCCGCCATACCCAGCAATAGTCACCCCGGGACCCCGCCATACCCAGCAATAGTCACCCAGGGACCCCGCCATACCCAACAATAGTCAACCCGGGAACCCCCGCCATACCCAACAATAGTCAACCCGGGACCCCGCCATACCCAACAATAGTCACCCCGGGACCCCCGCCATACCCAGCAATAGTCACCCCGGGACCCCGCCATACCCAACAATAGTCACCCCGAGATACCCAGCAATAGTCACCCCGGGACCCCGCCATACCCAGCAATAGTCAACCCGGGACCCCGCCATACCCAGCAATAGTCACCCCGGGACCCCGCCATATCCAACAATAGTCAACCCGGGACCCCGCCATACCCAACAATAGTCAACCCGGGAACCCCCGCCATACCCAGCAATAGTCACCCCGGGACCCCGCCATACCCAGCAATAGTCAACCCAGGAACCCCCGCCATACCCAACAATAGTCACTCCGGGACCCCGCCATATCCAACAATAGTCAACCCGGGACCCCGCCATACCCAACAATAGTCAACCCGGGACCCCCGCCATACCCAACAACAGTCAACCCGGGACCCCGCCATACCCAGCAATAGTCAACCCGGGACCCCGTCATACCCAACAATAGTCACCCCGGGACCCCGCCATACCCAACAATAGTCACCCCGGGACCCCGCCATACCCAGCAATAGTCACCCCGGGACCCCGCCATACCCAGCAATAGTCACCCCGGGACCCCGCCATACCCAGCAATAGTCACCCCGGGACCCCGCCATACCCAACAATAGTCAACCCGGGAACCCCCGCCATACCCAACAATAGTCAACCCGTGAACCCGCCATACCCAACAATAGTCAACCCGGGCCCCCGCCATACCCAGCAATAGTCAACCCGGGAACCCCCGCCATACCCAGCAATAGTCAACCAGGGACCCCGCTATACCCAACAATAGTCAACCCGGGACCCCCGCCATACCCAACAATAGTCAACCCGGGACCCCGCCATACCCAGCAATAGTCACCCCGAGACCCCGCCATACCCAGCAATAGTCACCCCGGGACCCCGCCATACCCAGCAATAGTCGACCCGGGACCCCGCCATACCCAGCAATAGTCACCCCGGGACCCCGCCATACCCAGCAATAGTCGACCCGGGACCCCGCCATACCCAACAATAGTCACCCCGGGACCCCGCCATACCCAGCAATATTCACCCCGGGACCCCGCCATACCCAGCAATAGTCGACCCGGGACCACGCCATACCCAACAATAGTCACCCCGGGACCCCGCCATACCCAGCAATAGTCACCCCGGGACCCCGCCATACCCAACAGTAGTCAACCCGGGACCCCGCCATACCCAGCAATAGCCAACCCGGGAAACCCCGCCATACCCAACAATAGTAACCCCGGGACCCCGCCATACCCAGCAATAGTCAACCACGGGACCCCGCCATACCCAGCAATAGTCACCCCGGGACCCCGCCATACCCAGCAATAGTCACCCAGGGACCCCGCCATACCCAACAATAGTCAACCCGGGAACCCCCGCCATACCCAACAATAGTCAACCCGGGACCCCGCCATACCCAACAATAGTCACCCCGGGACCCCCGCCATACCCAGCAATAGTCACCCCGGGACCCCGCCATACCCAACAATAGTCACCCCGAGATACCCAGCAATAGTCACCCCGGGACCCCGCCATACCCAGCAATAGTCACCCCGGGACCCCGCCATACCCAACAATAGTCAACCCGGGACCCCCGCCATACCCAACAATAGTCACCCCGGGACCCCGCCATACCCAGCAATAGTAAACCCGGGACCCCGCCATACCCAGCAATAGTCACCCCGGGACCCCGCCATATCCAACAATAGTCAACCCGGGACCCCGCCATACCCAACAATAGTCAACCCGGGAACCCCCGCCATACCCAGCAATAGTCACCCCGGGACCCCGCCATACCCAGCAATAGTCAACCCAGGAACCCCCGCCATACCCAACAATAGTCACTCCGGGACCCCGCCATATCCAACAATAGTCAACCCGGGACCCCGCCATACCCAACAATAGTCAACCCGGGACCCCCGCCATACCCAACAATAGTCAACCCGGGACCCCGCCATACCCAGCAATAGTCAACCCGGGACCACGTCATACCCAACAATAGTCACCCCGGGACCCCGCCATACCCAACAATAGTCACCCCGGGACCCCGCCATACCCAGCAATAGTCACCCCGGGACCCCGCCATACCCAGCAATAGTCACCCCGGGACCCCGCCATACCCAGCAATAGTCACCCCGGGACCCCGCCATACCCAACAATAGTCAACCCGGGAACCCCCGCCATACCCAACAATAGTCAACCCGGGAACCCGCCATACCCAACAATAGTCAACCCGGGCCCCCGCCATACCCAGCAATAGTCAACCCGGGAACCCCCGCCATACCCAGCAATAGTCAACCAGGGACCCCGCTATACCCAGCAATAGTCAACCCGGGAACCCCCGCCATACCCAGCAATAGTCAGCCCGGGACCCCGCCATACCCAGCAATAGTCACCCCGGGACCCCGCCATACCCAGCAATAGTCACCCCGGGACCCCGCCATACCCAACAATAGTCAACCCGGGACCCCGCCATGCCCAACAATAGTCACCCCGGGACCCCGGCATACCCAACAATAGTCAACCCGGGAACCCCCGCCATACCCAACAATAGTCAACCCGGGACCCCGCCATACCCAACAATAGTCACCCCGGGACCCCCGCCATACCCAGCAATAGTCACCCCGGGACCCCGCCATACCCAACAATAGTCACCCCGAGATACCCAGCAATAGTCACCCCGGGACCCCGCCATACCCAGCAATAGTCACCCCGGGACCCCGCCATACCCAACAATAGTCAACCCGGGACCCCCGCCATACCCAACAATAGTCACCCCGGGACCCCGCCATACCCAGCAATAGTAAACCCGGGACCCCGCCATACCCAGCAATAGTCACCCCGGGACCCCGCCATATCCAACAATAGTCAACCCGGGACCCCGCCATACCCAACAATAGTCAACCCGGGAACCCCCGCCATACCCAGCAATAGTCGACCCGGGACCCCGCCATACCCAACAATAGTCAACCCGGGAACCCCCGCCATACCCAACAATAGTCAACCCGTGAACCCGCCATACCCAACAATAGTCACCCCGGGACCCCGCCATACCCAGCAATAGTCACCCCGGGACCCCGCCATACCCAACAATAGTCAACCCGGGACCCCGCCATGCCCAACAATAGTCACCCCGGCATACCCAACAATAGTCAACCCGGGACTCCGGCATACCCAACAATAGTCAACCCGGGACCCTGCCATACCCAACAATAGTCAACCCGGGACCCCACAATACCCACCCGGTCAACCCGGGACCCCGCCATACCCAGCACCAGTTACCCCGGGACCCCGCCATACCTAACAATAGTCAACCCGGGATCCCCGCCATACCCAACAATAGTCAACCCGGGACCCCGCCATACCCAGCAATAGTCACCCCGGGACCCCCGCCATACCTAACAATAGTCACCCCGGGACCCCCGCCATACCCAGCAATAGTCACCCCGGGACCCCCGCCATACCCAGCAATAGTCACCCCGGGACCCCGCCATACCCAGCAATAGTCACCCCGGGACCCCGCCATACCCAACAATAGTCAACACGGGAACCCCCGCCATACCCAACAATAGTCAACCGGGGACCCCGCCATACCCAACAATAGTCAACCCGGGCCCCCGCCATACCCAACAATAGTCACCCCGGGACCCCCGGCATACCCAGCAATAGTCACCCCGGGACCCCGCCATACCCAACAGTAGTCAACCAGGGAACCCCCGCCATACCCAACAATAGTCAACCCGGGAACCCCCGCCATACCCAGCAATAGTCAACCTGGGACCCCGCCATACCCAACAATAGTCAACCCGGGACCGCGCCATACCCAGCAATAGTCAACCTGGGACCCCGCCATACCCAACAATAGTCAACCCGGGACCCCGCCATACCCAGCAATAGTCAACCCGGGACCCCACCACACCCACCCAGTCAACCCGGGACCCCGCCATACCCAGCAATAGTTACCCCGGGACCCCGCCATACCCAACAATAGTCAACCCGGGACCCCCGCCATACCCAACAATAGTCAACCCGGGACCCCGCCATACCCAGCAATAGTCACCCCGAGACCCCGCCATACCCAGCAATAGTCACCCCGGGACCCCGCCATACCCAGCAATAGTCGACCCGGGACCCCGCCATACCCAGCAATAGTCACCCCGGGACCCCGCCATACCCAGCAATAGTCGACCCGGGACCCCGCCATACCCAACAATAGTCACCCCGGGACCCCGCCATACCCAGCAATATTCACCCCGGGACCCCGCCATACCCAGCAATAGTCGACCCGGGACCACGCCATACCCAACAATAGTCACCCCGGGACCCCGCCATACCCAGCAATAGTCACCCCGGGACCCCGCCATACCCAACAGTAGTCAACCCGGGACCCCGCCATACCCAGCAATAGCCAACCCGGGAAACCCCGCCATACCCAACAATAGTAACCCCGGGACCCCGCCATACCCAGCAATAGTCAGCCACGGGACCCCGCCATACCCAGCAATAGTCACCCCGGGACCCCGCCATACCCAGCAATAGTCACCCAGGGACCCCGCCATACCCAACAATAGTCAACCCGGGAACCCCCGCCATACCCAACAATAGTCAACCCGGGACCCCGCCATACCCAACAATAGTCACCCCGGGACCCCCGCCATACCCAGCAATAGTCACCCCGGGACCCCGCCATACCCAACAATAGTCACCCCGAGATACCCAGCAATAGTCACCCCGGGACCCCGCCATACCCAGCAATAGTCAACCCGGGACCCCGCCATACCCAGCAATAGTCACCCCGGGACCCCGCCATATCCAACAATAGTCAACCCGGGACCCCGCCATACCCAACAATAGTCAACCCGGGAACCCCCGCCATACCCAGCAATAGTCACCCCGGGACCCCGCCATACCCAGCAATAGTCAACCCAGGAACCCCCGCCATACCCAACAATAGTCACTCCGGGACCCCGCCATATCCAACAATAGTCAACCCGGGACCCCGCCATACCCAACAATAGTCAACCCGGGACCCCCGCCATACCCAACAACAGTCAACCCGGGACCCCGCCATACCCAGCAATAGTCAACCCGGGACCCCGTCATACCCAACAATAGTCACCCCGGGACCCCGCCATACCCAACAATAGTCACCCCGGGACCCCGCCATACCCAGCAATAGTCACCCCGGGACCCCGCCATACCCAGCAATAGTCACCCCGGGACCCCGCCATACCCAGCAATAGTCACCCCGGGACCCCGCCATACCCAACAATAGTCAACCCGGGAACCCCCGCCATACCCAACAATAGTCAACCCGTGAACCCGCCATACCCAACAATAGTCAACCCGGGCCCCCGCCATACCCAGCAATAGTCAACCCGGGAACCCCCGCCATACCCAGCAATAGTCAACCAGGGACCCCGCTATACCCAACAATAGTCAACCCGGGACCCCCGCCATACCCAACAATAGTCAACCCGGGACCCCGCCATACCCAGCAATAGTCACCCCGAGACCCCGCCATACCCAGCAATAGTCACCCCGGGACCCCGCCATACCCAGCAATAGTCGACCCGGGACCCCGCCATACCCAGCAATAGTCACCCCGGGACCCCGCCATACCCAGCAATAGTCGACCCGGGACCCCGCCATACCCAACAATAGTCACCCCGGGACCCCGCCATACCCAGCAATATTCACCCCGGGACCCCGCCATACCCAGCAATAGTCGACCCGGGACCACGCCATACCCAACAATAGTCACCCCGGGACCCCGCCATACCCAGCAATAGTCACCCCGGGACCCCGCCATACCCAACAGTAGTCAACCCGGGACCCCGCCATACCCAGCAATAGCCAACCCGGGAAACCCCGCCATACCCAACAATAGTAACCCCGGGACCCCGCCATACCCAGCAATAGTCAACCACGGGACCCCGCCATACCCAGCAATAGTCACCCCGGGACCCCGCCATACCCAGCAATAGTCACCCAGGGACCCCGCCATACCCAACAATAGTCAACCCGGGAACCCCCGCCATACCCAACAATAGTCAACCCGGGACCCCGCCATACCCAACAATAGTCACCCCGGGACCCCCGCCATACCCAGCAATAGTCACCCCGGGACCCCGCCATACCCAACAATAGTCACCCCGAGATACCCAGCAATAGTCACCCCGGGACCCCGCCATACCCAGCAATAGTCACCCCGGGACCCCGCCATACCCAACAATAGTCAACCCGGGACCCCCGCCATACCCAACAATAGTCACCCCGGGACCCCGCCATACCCAGCAATAGTAAACCCGGGACCCCGCCATACCCAGCAATAGTCACCCCGGGACCCCGCCATATCCAACAATAGTCAACCCGGGACCCCGCCATACCCAACAATAGTCAACCCGGGAACCCCCGCCATACCCAGCAATAGTCACCCCGGGACCCCGCCATACCCAGCAATAGTCAACCCAGGAACCCCCGCCATACCCAACAATAGTCACTCCGGGACCCCGCCATATCCAACAATAGTCAACCCGGGACCCCGCCATACCCAACAATAGTCAACCCGGGACCCCCGCCATACCCAACAATAGTCAACCCGGGACCCCGCCATACCCAGCAATAGTCAACCCGGGACCACGTCATACCCAACAATAGTCACCCCGGGACCCCGCCATACCCAACAATAGTCACCCCGGGACCCCGCCATACCCAGCAATAGTCACCCCGGGACCCCGCCATACCCAGCAATAGTCACCCCGGGACCCCGCCATACCCAGCAATAGTCACCCCGGGACCCCGCCATACCCAACAATAGTCAACCCGGGAACCCCCGCCATACCCAACAATAGTCAACCCGTGAACCCGCCATACCCAACAATAGTCAACCCGGGCCCCCGCCATACCCAGCAATAGTCAACCCGGGAACCCCCGCCATACCCAGCAATAGTCAACCAGGGACCCCGCTATACCCAGCAATAGTCAACCCGGGAACCCCCGCCATACCCAGCAATAGTCAGCCCGGGACCCCGCCATACCCAGCAATAGTCACCCCGGGACCCCGCCATACCCAGCAATAGTCACCCCGGGACCCCGCCATACCCAACAATAGTCAACCCGGGACCCCGCCATGCCCAACAATAGTCACCCCGGGACCCCGGCATACCCAACAATAGTCAACCCGGGAACCCCCGCCATACCCAACAATAGTCAACCCGGGACCCCGCCATACCCAACAATAGTCACCCCGGGACCCCCGCCATACCCAGCAATAGTCACCCCGGGACCCCGCCATACCCAACAATAGTCACCCCGAGATACCCAGCAATAGTCACCCCGGGACCCCGCCATACCCAGCAATAGTCACCCCGGGACCCCGCCATACCCAACAATAGTCAACCCGGGACCCCCGCCATACCCAACAATAGTCACCCCGGGACCCCGCCATACCCAGCAATAGTAAACCCGGGACCCCGCCATACCCAGCAATAGTCACCCCGGGACCCCGCCATATCCAACAATAGTCAACCCGGGACCCCGCCATACCCAACAATAGTCAACCCGGGAACCCCCGCCATACCCAGCAATAGTCACCCCGGGACCCCGCCATACCCAGCAATAGTCAACCCAGGAACCCCCGCCATACCCAACAATAGTCACTCCGGGACCCCGCCATATCCAACAATAGTCAACCCGGGACCCCGCCATACCCAACAATAGTCAACCCGGGACCCCCGCCATACCCAACAATAGTCAACCCGGGACCCCGCCATACCCAGCAATAGTCAACCCGGGACCCCGTCATACCCAACAATAGTCACCCCGGGACCCCGCCATACCCAACAATAGTCACCCCGGGACCCCGCCATACCCAGCAATAGTCACCCCGGGACCCCGCCATACCCAGCAATAGTCACCCCGGGACCCCGCCATACCCAGCAATAGTCACCCCGGGACCCCGCCATACCCAACAATAGTCAACCCGGGAACCCCCGCCATACCCAACAATAGTCAACCCGTGAACCCGCCATACCCAACAATAGTCAACCCGGGCCCCCGCCATACCCAGCAATAGTCAACCCGGGAACCCCCGCCATACCCAGCAATAGTCAACCAGGGACCCCGCTATACCCAGCAATAGTCAACCCGGGAACCCCCGCCATACCCAGCAATAGTCAGCCCGGGACCCCGGCATACCCAGCAATAGTCACCCCGGGACCCCGCCATACCCAGCAATAGTCACCCCGGGACCCCGCCATACCCAACAATAGTCAACCCGGGACCCCGCCATGCCCAACAATAGTCACCCCGGGACCCCGGCATACCCAACAATAGTCAACCCGGGACTCCGGCATACCCAACAATAGTCAACCCGGGACTCCGCCATACCCAACAATAGTCAACCCGGGACCCCACAATACCCACCCGGTCAACCCGGGACCCCGCCATACCCAGCACTAGTTACCCCGGGACCCCGCCATACCTAACAATAGTCAACCCGGGACCCCCGCCATACCCAACAATAGTCAACCCGGGACCCCGCCATACCCAGCAAAAGTCACCCCGGGACCCCCGCCATACCTAGCAATAGTCACCCCGGGACCCCCGCCATACCCAGCAATAGTCACCCCGGGACCCCCGCCATACCCAGCAATAGTCACCCCGGGACCCCGCCATACCCAGCAATAGTCACCCCGGGACCACGCCATACCCAGCAATAGTCACCCCGGGACCCCGCCATACCCAACAATAGTCACCCCGGGACCCCCGCCATACCCAGCAATAGTCACCCCGGGACCCCGCCATACCCAGCAATAGTCACCCCGGGACCCCGCCATACCCAACAATAGTCAGCCCGGGACCCCGCCATACCCAGCAATAGTCACCCCGGGACCCCGCCATACCCAACAATAGTCAACCCGGGACCCCGCCATACCCAGCAATAGTCAAGCTGGGACCCCGCCATATCCAACAATAGTCAACCCGGGACCCCGGCATACCCAACAATAGTCAACCCGGGACCCCGCCATATCCAACAATAGTCACCCCGGGACCCCGCCATACCCAACAATAGTCAACCCGGGAACCCCCGCCATACCCAACAATAGTCAACCCGGGAACCCGCCATACCCAACAATAGTCAACCCGGGCCCCCGCCATACCCAGCAATAGTCACCCCGGGACCCCCGCCATACCCAGCAATAGTCACCCCGGGACCCCGCCATACCCAAGAATAGTCAACCTGGGAACCCCCGCCATACCCAACAATAGTCAACCCGGGAACCCCCGCCATACCGAACAGTCGTCACCCCGGGACCCCGCCATACCCAGCAATAGTCAACCCGGGACCCCGCCATACCTAACAATAGTCAACCCGGGACCCCGCCATACCCAGCAAGAGTCAACCCGGGACCGCGCCATACCCAACAATAGTCAACCCGGGACCCCGCCATACCCAGCAATAGTCACCCCGGGACCCCGCCATACCCAGCAATAGTCACCCCGGGACCCCGCCATACCCTACAATAGTCACCCCGGGACCCCCGCCATACCCAGCAATAGTCACCCCGGGACCCCGCCATACCCAGCAATAGTCACCCCGGGACCCCGCCATACCCAACAATAGTCAGCCCGGGACCCCGCCATACCCAGCAATAGTCAACCCGGGACCCCGCCATACCCAGCAATAGTCAAGCTGGGACCCCGCCATATCCAACAATAGTCAACCCGGGACCCCGGCATACCCAACAATAGTCAACCCGGGACCCCGCCATACCCAGCAATAGTCAACCCGGGACCCCACCATACCCACCCGGTCAACCCGGGACCCCACAATACCCACCCGGTCAACCCGGGACCCCGCCATACCCAGCACTAGTTAGCCCGGGACCCCGCCATACCCAGCAATAGTCACCCCGGGACCCCGCCATACCCAACAATAGTCAACCCGGGACCCCGCCATACCCAACAATAGTCACCCCGGGACCCCCGCCATACCCAGCAACAGTCACCCCGGGACCCCGCCATACCCAGCAATAGTCACCCCGGGACCCCGCCATACCCAACAATAGTCAACCCGGGACCCCGCCATACCCAGCAATAGTCGACCCGGGACCCCGCCATACCCAGCAATAGTCACCCCGGGACCCCGCCATACCCAACAATAGTCAACCCGGGACCCCGGCATACCCAACAATAGTCAACCCGGGACCCCGCCATACCCAGCAATAGTCAACCCGGGACCCCACCATACCCACCCGGTCAACCCGGGACCCCACAATACCCACCCGGTCAACCCGGGACCCCGCCATACCCAGCACTAGTTAGCCCGGGACCCCGCCATACCCAGCAATAGTCACCCCGGGACCCCGCCATACCCAACAATAGTCAACCCGGGACCCCGCCATACCCAAAAATAGTCACCCCGGGACCCCCGCCATACCCAGCAACAGTCACCCCGGGACCCCGCCATACCCAGCAATAGTCACCCCGGGACCCCGCCATACCCAGCAATAGTCAACCCGGGACCCCGCCATACCCAACAATAGTCAACCCGGGACCCCGCCATACCCAACAATAGTCACCCCGGGACCCCCGCCATACCCAGCAATAGTCACCCCGGGACCCCGCCATACCCAGCAATAATCACCCCGGGACCCCGCCATACCCAACAATAGTCAACCCGGGACCCCGCCATACCCAGCAATAGTCGACCCGGGACCCCGCCATACCCAGCAATAGTCACCCCGGGACCCCGCCATACCCAACAATAGTCAACCCGGGACCCCGCCATACCCAACAATAGTCACCCCGGGACCCCCGCCATACCCAGCAATAGTCACCCCGGGACCCCGCCATACCCAGCAATAGTCAACCCGGGACCCCGCCATACCCAACAATAGTCAACCCGGGACCCCGCCATACCCAACAATAGTCACCCCGGGACCCCCGCCATACCCAGCAATAGTCACCCCGGGACCCCGCCATACCCAGCAATAATCACCCCGGGACCCCGCCATACCCAACAATAGTCAACCCGGGACCCTGCCATACCCAGCAATAGTCGACCCGGGACCCCGCCATACCCAGCAATAGTCACCCCGGGACCCCCGCCATACCCAGCAATAGTCACCCCGGGACGCCGCCATACCCAACAATAGTCACCCCGGGACCCCGCCATACCCAGCAATGGTCACCCCGGGAACCCCTGCTATACCCGGCAATAGTCACCCCGGGACCCCGCCATACCCAGCAATAGTCACCCCGGGACCCCGCCATACCCAACAATAGTCAACCTGGGACCCCGCCATACCCAGCAATAGTCACCCGGGACCCCGCCATATCCAACAATAGTCAACCCGGGACCCCGCCATACCCAGCAATAGTCAACCCGGGAACCCCCGCCATACCCAGCAATAGTCACCCCGGGACCCCGCCATACCCAACAATAGTCAACCCGGGACCCCGCCATACCCAGCAATAGTCACCCCAGGACCCCGCCATACCCAGCAATAGTCACCCCGGGACCCCGCCATACCCAACAATAGTCAACCCGGGACCCCGCCATACCCAGCAATAGTCACCCCGGGACCCCGCCATACCCAACAATAGTCAACCCGGGACCCCGCCATGCCCAACAATAGTCACCCCGGGACCCCGGCATACCCAACAATAGTCAACCCGGGACTCCGGCATACCCAACAATAGTCAACCCGGGACCCCGCCATACCCAACAATAGTCAACCCGGGACCCCGCCATGCCCAACAATAGTCACCCCGGGACCCCGCCATACCCAACAATAGTCAACCCGGGACCCCGCCATACCCAGCAATAGTCACCCCGGGACCCCGCCATACCCAACAATAGTCAACCCGGGACCCCGCCATGCCCAACAATAGTCACCCCGGGACCCCGGCATACCCAACAATAGTCAACCCGGGACTCCGGCATACCCAACAATAGTCAACCCGGGACTCCGCCATACCCAACAATAGTCAACCCGGGACCCCACAATACCCACCCGGTCAACCCGGGACCCCGCCATACCCAGCACTAGTTACCCCGGGACCCCGCCATACCTAACAATAGTCAACCCGGGACCCCCGCCATACCCAACAATAGTCAACCCGGGACCCCGCCATACCCAGCAAAAGTCACCCCGGGACCCCCGCCATACCTAGCAATAGTCACCCCGGGACCCCCGCCATACCCAGCAATAGTCACCCCGGGACCCCCGCCATACCCAGCAATAGTCACCCCGGGACCCCGCCATACCCAGCAATAGTCACCCCGGGACCACGCCATACCCAGCAATAGTCACCCCGGGACCCCGCCATACCCAACAATAGTCACCCCGGGACCCCCGCCATACCCAGCAATAGTCACCCCGGGACCCCGCCATACCCAGCAATAGTCACCCCGGGACCCCGCCATACCCAACAATAGTCAGCCCGGGACCCCGCCATACCCAGCAATAGTCACCCCGGGACCCCGCCATACCCAACAATAGTCAACCCGGGACCCCGCCATACCCAGCAATAGTCAAGCTGGGACCCCGCCATATCCAACAATAGTCAACCCGGGACCCCGGCATACCCAACAATAGTCAACCCGGGACCCCGCCATATCCAACAATAGTCACCCCGGGACCCCGCCATACCCAACAATAGTCAACCCGGGAACCCCCGCCATACCCAACAATAGTCAACCCGGGAACCCGCCATACCCAACAATAGTCAACCCGGGCCCCCGCCATACCCAGCAATAGTCACCCCGGGACCCCCGCCATACCCAGCAATAGTCACCCCGGGACCCCGCCATACCCAAGAATAGTCAACCTGGGAACCCCCGCCATACCCAACAATAGTCAACCCGGGAACCCCCGCCATACCGAACAGTCGTCACCCCGGGACCCCGCCATACCCAGCAATAGTCAACCCGGGACCCCGCCATACCTAACAATAGTCAACCCGGGACCCCGCCATACCCAGCAAGAGTCAACCCGGGACCGCGCCATACCCAACAATAGTCAACCCGGGACCCCGCCATACCCAGCAATAGTCACCCCGGGACCCCGCCATACCCAGCAATAGTCACCCCGGGACCCCGCCATACCCTACAATAGTCACCCCGGGACCCCCGCCATACCCAGCAATAGTCACCCCGGGACCCCGCCATACCCAGCAATAGTCACCCCGGGACCCCGCCATACCCAACAATAGTCAGCCCGGGACCCCGCCATACCCAGCAATAGTCAACCCGGGACCCCGCCATACCCAGCAATAGTCAAGCTGGGACCCCGCCATATCCAACAATAGTCAACCCGGGACCCCGGCATACCCAACAATAGTCAACCCGGGACCCCGCCATACCCAGCAATAGTCAACCCGGGACCCCACCATACCCACCCGGTCAACCCGGGACCCCACAATACCCACCCGGTCAACCCGGGACCCCGCCATACCCAGCACTAGTTAGCCCGGGACCCCGCCATACCCAGCAATAGTCACCCCGGGACCCCGCCATACCCAACAATAGTCAACCCGGGACCCCGCCATACCCAACAATAGTCACCCCGGGACCCCCGCCATACCCAGCAACAGTCACCCCGGGACCCCGCCATACCCAGCAATAGTCACCCCGGGACCCCGCCATACCCAACAATAGTCAACCCGGGACCCCGCCATACCCAGCAATAGTCGACCCGGGACCCCGCCATACCCAGCAATAGTCACCCCGGGACCCCGCCATACCCAACAATAGTCAACCCGGGACCCCGGCATACCCAACAATAGTCAACCCGGGACCCCGCCATACCCAGCAATAGTCAACCCGGGACCCCACCATACCCACCCGGTCAACCCGGGACCCCACAATACCCACCCGGTCAACCCGGGACCCCGCCATACCCAGCACTAGTTAGCCCGGGACCCCGCCATACCCAGCAATAGTCACCCCGGGACCCCGCCATACCCAACAATAGTCAACCCGGGACCCCGCCATCCCCAAAAATAGTCACCCCGGGACCCCCGCCATACCCAGCAACAGTCACCCCGGGACCCCGCCATACCCAGCAATAGTCACCCCGGGACCCCGCCATACCCAGCAATAGTCAACCCGGGACCCCGCCATACCCAACAATAGTCAACCCGGGACCCCGCCATACCCAACAATAGTCACCCCGGGACCCCCGCCATACCCAGCAATAGTCACCCCGGGACCCCGCCATACCCAGCAATAATCACCCCGGGACCCCGCCATACCCAACAATAGTCAACCCGGGACCCCGCCATACCCAGCAATAGTCGACCCGGGACCCCGCCATACCCAGCAATAGTCACCCCGGGACCCCGCCATACCCAACAATAGTCAACCCGGGACCCCGCCATACCCAACAATAGTCACCCCGGGACCCCCGCCATACCCAGCAATAGTCACCCCGGGACCCCGCCATACCCAGCAATAGTCAACCCGGGACCCCGCCATACCCAACAATAGTCAACCCGGGACCCCGCCATACCCAACAATAGTCACCCCGGGACCCCCGCCATACCCAGCAATAGTCACCCCGGGACCCCGCCATACCCAGCAATAATCACCCCGGGACCCCGCCATACCCAACAATAGTCAACCCGGGACCCTGCCATACCCAGCAATAGTCGACCCGGGACCCCGCCATACCCAGCAATAGTCACCCCGGGACCCCCGCCATACCCAGCAATAGTCACCCCGGGACGCCGCCATACCCAACAATAGTCACCCCGGGACCCCGCCATACCCAGCAATGGTCACCCCGGGAACCCCTGCTATACCCGGCAATAGTCACCCCGGGACCCCGCCATACCCAGCAATAGTCACCCCGGGACCCCGCCATACCCAACAATAGTCAACCTGGGACCCCGCCATACCCAGCAATAGTCACCCGGGACCCCGCCATATCCAACAATAGTCAACCCGGGACCCCGCCATACCCAGCAATAGTCAACCCGGGAACCCCCGCCATACCCAGCAATAGTCACCCCGGGACCCCGCCATACCCAACAATAGTCAACCCGGGACCCCGCCATACCCAGCAATAGTCACCCCAGGACCCCGCCATACCCAGCAATAGTCACCCCGGGACCCCGCCATACCCAACAATAGTCAACCCGGGACCCCGCCATACCCAGCAATAGTCACCCCGGGACCCCGCCATACCCAGCAATAGTCAACCCGGGACCCCGCCATACCCAGCAATAGTCACCCCAGGACCCCGCCATACCCAACAATAGTCACCCCGGGACCCCCGCCATACCCAACAATAGTCAACCCGGGACCCCGCCATACCCAACAATAGTCACCCCGGGACACCCGCCATACCCAACAATAGTCACCCCGGGACACCCGCCATACCCAACAATAGTCAACCCGGGACCCCGCCATACCCAGCAATAGTCACCCCGGGACCCCGCCATACCCAGCAATAGTCAACCCGGGACCCCGCCATACCCAGCAATAGTCACCCCGGGACCCCGCCATACCCAACAATAGTCAACCCGGGACCCCGCCATACCCAGCAATCGTCACCCCGGGACCCTGCCATACCCAACAGTAGTCACCCCGGGACCCCCGCCATACCCACCCGGGACCCTGCCATACACACCCCATCAACCCGGGACCCCGCCATACCCACACCGTATACCCGGGAAGCCCCGCCATACCCACCCCGTCAACCCGGGAACACCCGCCATACTCGCACCACCCCCCGCACCCCCTCGGTCCACTCGGGGACCCGAGTGATGTCACAGGTCTGAGTGTCTCGGGGACCCGAGTGATGTCACGGGTCTGTGAATGTCTCTGGGACCCGAGTGATGT
This sequence comes from Somniosus microcephalus, assembly GCF_052327205.1. Classification (NCBI taxonomy): domain Eukaryota; kingdom Metazoa; phylum Chordata; class Chondrichthyes; order Squaliformes; family Somniosidae; genus Somniosus; species Somniosus microcephalus. The sequence goes on along the minus strand of NC_140998.1, from coordinate 169,026,351 downwards.
CACAGGTCTGTGAGTGTCTCGGGGACCCGAGTGATGTCACAGGTCTGTGTATCTCGGGGACCCGAGTGATGTCACAGGTCTGAGTGTCTCTAGGACCCGAGTGATGTCACAGGTCTGTGTGTCTCGGGGACCCGAGTGATGTCACAGGTCTGTGTGTCTCGGGGACCCGAATGATGTCACAGGTCTGAGTGTCTCGGGGACCCAAGTGATGTCACAGGTCTGAGTGTCTCGGGGACCTGAGTGATGTCACAGGTCTGTGAGTGTCTCGTGGACCCGAGTGATGTCACAGGTCTGTGTGTCTCGGGGACCCGAATGATGTCACAGGTCTGAGTGTCTCGGGGACCCGAGTGATGTCACAGATCTGAGTGTGTCTTGGGGACCCGAGTGATGTCACAGGTCTGTGAGTGTCTCGTGGACCCGAGTGATGTCACAGGTCTGAGTGTCTCAGGGACCCGAGTGATGTCACAGGTCTGAGTGTCTCGGGGACCCGAGTGATGTCACGGGTCTGTGTGTCTTGGGGACCCGAATGATGTCACAGGTCTGAGTGTGTCTCGGGGACCCGAGTGATGTCACAGGTCTGTGAGTGTCTCGTGGACCCGAGTGATGTCACAGGTCTGAGTGTCTCAGGGACCCGAGTGATGTCACAGGTCTGAGTGTCTCGGGGACCCGAATGATGTCACGGGTCTGTGTGTCTCGGGGACCCGAGTGATGTCACAGGTCTGTGTGTCTCGGGGACCCGAGTGATGTCACAGGTCTGTGTATCTCGGGGACCCGAGTGATGTCACAGGTCTGAGTGTGTCGGGGACCCGAGTGATGTCACAGGTCTGTGTGTCTCGGGGACCCGAGTGATGTCACGGGTCTGTGTGTCTCGGGGACCCGAGTGATGTCACAGGTCTGAGTGTGTCGGGGACCCGAGTGATGTCACAGGTCTGAGTGTCTCGGGGACCCGAGTGATGTCACAGGTCTGTGTGTCTCGGGGACCCGAGTGATGTCACAGGTCTGAGTGTGTCGGGGACCCGAGTGATGTCACAGGTCTGAGTGTCTCAGGGACCCGAGTGATGTCACAGGTCTGTGAGTGTCTCAGGGACCCGAGTGATGTCACAGGTCTGTGTGTCTCGGGGACCCGAGTGATGTCACAGGTCTGTGTGTCTCGGGGACCCGAGTGATGTCACAGGTCTGTGTATCTCGGGGACCCGAGTAATGTCACAGGTCTGTGTGTCTCGGGGACCCGAGTGATGTCACAGGTCTGTGTGTCTCGGGGACCCGAGTGATGTCACAGGTCTGAGTGTGTCGGGGACCCGAGTGATGTCACAGGTCTGTGTGTCTCGGGGACCCGAGTGATGTCACAGGTCTGTGTGTCTCGGGGACCCGAGTGATGTCACAGGTCTGTGTGTCTCGGGGACCCGAGTGATGTCACAGGTCTGTGGATGAGAGATAATCGGGTTCGTACAAATGACTAATTACAGGAATGCCTGTGCTCCAGAAGAACCCACGGCCCTGAATTGCTGGCAGTTTGCAAAACTCACGTTTTTTTCTCCAATCTGTGTTTCAGCCCGTCTTCAAGTGAGGATGCAGTCTGCAAACCCATGGGATCCGACAGCACTGAACCCGGCAGCCGGTTTTCTGGAGAAGTGCCTGGAATCTGGGATATTGACACAGGTAGGGCTGGCTAACCTCAGTAGGTGAAGTTAATGCCTCTTGCACTTTTCAAAATCCATACTTTATTTCATACAAAATCCAGTTGTCTCCTCAGCCTCACTGCTGTTCTTAATACACGAACCCAGTCATTAACTGACCCCATGAGGGACATCCCAGCTGAGCTCCATCCGGTGCTCGGTTGTGTTGACACCGATACACATAGGTTACCAGACTGAGCGGGAGCTCCCAAAACCAAAAGAAAGAACGGCTTGCATTTACATAGCACCTTTCACGACCTCAGGACGTCCCAAATCGCTTTACAACCAATTTTGAAGTGCAGTCGCTGCTGTAATATAGGAAACATGGCAGCCAATTTGCGCACAGCAAGCTCCCACAAACAGCAATGTGATAATGACCAGATAAACTGTTTTTGTTATGTTGATTGAGGGTTAAATATTGACCAGGACACCGGGGATAAATCCCCTGCTCTTCTTCGAAATAGTGCCATGAGATATTTTACATCCACCTGAGAGAGCAGACGGGGTCTCGGTTTAACATCTCAACCGAAAGACGGCACCTCCAACAGTGCAGCACTCCCTCAGTACTGCACTGCAGTGGCACACTAGATCATGTGCTCAAATCTCTAGTGTGGGACTTGAACCCACAACCTTCTGACACAGTGACGAGACACTGAGCCATGACTAACCAGGGAACTGAAGCTAATTTTAGCACCGCCCCCACCACCATTGGCCTGGCTGTGATCAGCCAACTCAGCACTGACTAGTCATTGAACTTGTTGACTCTCTCACCGGGTAAGTCTTTACAGAGAATGCTGGCAGATTATCCAACAAGATGCATCTCACAGCCAAGCCCCAATCCTGTCCTCTGGTACCCAGATGCGCACTGTAGCAATCCAGAATGAGTTCCAGGACTGATTTTATGTTCTTCTCCCCTCGCTCAGGATGCTGAGGCCACTTACAGTGGTTCTACCTCTGCCTGAGTGGAACAACCTCTCAAAGACCAGGAGACCCGCTCTCTGACTCGGGAGAAAAGCTTTCCATCAGGCCGGCTACACGGTGGTCTCCTCGTTCTCTCCCAGGTCATCAAAACCACAAGGCACCACCTCTCCCTTCGTCTCCGCCGCCTCCTGCAGTGTGCTGGCTTTTAACAGCCAGGCTCGGTATCACTTGACAAGCTTTTTAAAATCAAAGCTTTAGCCCCTGATTCCAGTCCAGCCTGTTCTACCCTTGGTCCTATTCTGCACTGTGGGCCTCAGTTTCTTGGGGAAATCTTGAATAGGATGGCATTTCTTGTCCCAGCATCGTGCCCTGCAGCACTGCAGAGACAGGAAGCGAGTAGATTGATATTGTAGTTACAAGGTGTGCATTTGTTTTATCCCTAAATTACTGACTTGTGTGTTTTTTTCTTCCGCTGTCGAACAGGATATTTTGGATTTAAACAAGGTAGAGTTTAGAAACACAGTGCCATTTGTCCAACGCTTCAAACTAATGGATGCGGTTTCAAACACCAGGGAAGAACTTGAACAGGTATCGGCCTTTAAACTGTAGATAATTAAACTGCTCACTCTGTAAAGGACAGCAAGGTGCCAAATACAACAACAAAAACTTGCATTTAAACAGCGCCTTTAACATAGTAAAATATTCCCAGGCACTTCGCAGGAGCGTTATCAAACAAACATTTGACACATTTTTAAAAAATTAGTTCCTGGGATGTGGGCGTCACTGGCAAGGCCAGCATTTATTGCCCGTCCCTAATTGCCCTTGAGAAGGTGGTGGTGAGCCACCTTCTTGAACTGCTGCAGTCCGTGTGGTGAAGGTACTTCCACAGTGCTGTTACGGAGGGAGTTCCAGGATTTTGACCCAACGACAATGAAGGATCGGCGATATACTTCTAAGTCAGGATGGTGTGTGACGTGGAGGGGTGATGCCATGGAGGCCTGTCAGTACAGGACTAGGCTCAAATTAATAGTCAGCTCCTAATCATCGGTGGTGTGTGCAATAAGACCAGCAGCAGTTTGCATTGATATAGCACCTTATTGTAAAACACCCCAAGGTGCTTCCATAAATAGGCACAAGGAAAATGGACACTGAGCCAGGAAGGGGTGATCGAAAGCCTGTGGAAGAGGGGCATCCCAAAGTGCTTTATAGCCAATGAAGTGTAGTCACTGTTGTAATGTGGGAAACGCGGCAGCCAATTTGTGCACAGCAAGCTCCCACAAACCAATGAGATGATGACCAGATAATCTGTTTTAATAGTGTTGTTTGAGGGATAAATGTTGACCAGGACACCGAGGAGCACTCCCCTACTCTTTTTTTTTAGAAATAGTGCCATGGGGTCTCCCACCTGAGAGGGCAGACGGGGCCTCGGTTTAACGTCTTATCCAAAAGACGGCACCTCTGACGGTGCGATGCTTCCTTGTAAGCGAGGAAAATCTGGATGGTAAAACAGAACTAACAGACTCAGGTGTTACCCAGATCAATAGTTTATTACGAGTGCACACGGGAGAACCACGTCAGCCACCCCCAGCTGGAGGCACCGTTCTCAGAGGGAAAGTGACAATACAGCTTAGTTTATACAGTTTATTAGACAACACCCACTTATTACTAATGTGTATACATGGGAATATTGATACTTCATTGGTTTACATGGTTAATCAATCAACTACTAAGTTTGTCCTTCGAACTCGAGTACCCCCTGAATACGTCGGTAAAAAGCTTGTCGACTGTAGGAGGCTTCATATTCCTGAGCTACCTTTTACTTTTGTTATCGGTATGGGAAAGTATTTTCCAGCAGAGACACGGCTAGCTGGATACAAAGCCACATTGAATTATGCAGCTGGCTGACTACTTCTTCAAGGCCTTATTTGCTGCTGCTTCTTAATCGTGCCTTTGTACTCTTATCCCTTCCAAGAACAGGCTCTTTCTAAACAGTTACCAGGTTGTAATTACAAGCAACATTTCAGAATGCCTTTGGTCAGCTAATTTCTATTTATGTTAGCCTAAAAAGGTTAATATAGCCAAGTATCCCATGGTGCGTTGCGTTTGTTTTCCAGCTAACAAGACTAAATGGTACCTTTCAGATAGTTTTATACCGGTCGAAAATTGAGGACCCCTTTATATCCCTTAAACCAAATGTTATCCTAACATCCCTCATTACTGCAGTGGAAGTGTCAGCCTGGATTACGTGCTCAAGTCTCTGGAGTGGGACTTGAAACCACAACCTTCTGACTGAGAGACGTGAGTGCGACCCACTGAGCCACGGCTGACACCTAAGAGAGAAAGACAGAGAGAGAGAGGGACAGAGGAAGAAGGCGTGTGTAAGGGTTTCGGTGGAGGTGGAGGTGGGTAGGAAATCCAGGTAGATCACATGCAATCAACCAACCCAGATAGACATTAAAGCAGTGACTACACTTCAAAACAAAAAGTAATGAATTGACTGTAAAGCGCTTTGGGACGTCCTGAGGATGTGAAAGGCGCTATAGAAATGCAAGTTTGTTCATTTTTTGTTCAGCTATTATCGTGTTCATTTTGCAGACGTTATAATAAAGTTTATTCAAGCTGTATGTTTCCCAGCTTTCTCCCCTTATTCCCTGAAGCAGTGACACACACAGATATGGTGACTTGGATACTGCCTACACTTCCAACATCTTACCTGAGTGTGGGCCTCAAGGGTGAGTGTGAGCAGGAGGGGAACACCACAGACAACCCGATCCTGTGCTCACCCAATGTTCACACAAATACACATTCCGGCAGGAGGCACTGAACAGTGGGCACCCTGGCTGAGCAACCAAGGGGCACTGAACAGTGGGCACCCTGGCTGAGCAACCAAGGGGCACTGAACAGTGGGCACCCTGGCTGAGCAACCAAGGGGCACTGAACAGTGGGCACCCTGGCTGAGCAACCAAGGGGCACTGAAGCCAGGGCTATGGCCCGACTGAAATCGGGTAACTCGACACAGACCAATAGAGCACCTGCGATGTGTGGCCTGTCTGCATGGCTACGAGTGCACTCACCCGCCAAGCTATTTGGTAAGTCTCTGCTGTGTACTGTTGTTGATGTTTCTTCATTTCTTACCGTCAGAAATCTCTGGATGTAAAGCTACTGCAACTGCAGAATGACACAGCCGATATCGCCCACCCCGTGTGTTTGGGTAGGTTCTGGTAGTTCTGAACACATGAAATGTTAATAGGGGCAGGCGAGTAGCTGAATGGGTTTGATGTATCCCTGTAAGGGACTGGAATCACATGTGGCAGGTCTCTTCCCTATAGGATATTAGTTGGGTTTTTACAACAATCTGGTAGCTTTCATGTCATTTTATCAGCCCACAAATTACCAGATTTATTCAATTAAGTTTCACGACTTGCCCTGGTGGGATTTGAACTTGGACCTCTGGTTGCTAGTCCAGTATCATAAACACTAGGCTACTGTACGCTCTGCCCCTGCTAAAATATCTCTTTCTAATACACGGGCTCAAGCTTAGAAGAAGGTGGACAATTTATAATTCATTACTTTACATCGGGAGTGGGGGAGTGTGTGGAACAGACTACTCAGGGAGGCAGGTAGTTTTTTTTCATTAGTTTATGGGATGTGGACGTCATTGGCAAGGCTGGAATTGCTAGACGAAAACTGGCCAGGGTCCATCTGGATAGTGTGGGAAATAGATAGTTGAGGAATAGTTGTGTGTGACTGAGAGGGATTAAGGATCAGGACCAGCTAGAACTAAGGAGTGTTCTGGGCCTATCCCTTCCTATGTGACCCAGTGCTGTCATTCTATCCGTCTGAATGTGTTTAGATGGGTTTAGTATGCATTCAGTGCAGGTGGCCTAGCGGACCGTGTAGTACTCATTTCAGAGGGTCCCAGGTTCAAACCCCAGTCTGCGCTGAGTTAGCCAATCTCAGCCAAGGCAATAGTAGGTGATCTACAATTAGCATCAGTGCTCATGAGCTAATTAGTCTCAATCAGCCAGGGTTCCTGCCCCTGATCACATAAGAATTAAGGCCCTTCGAGCCTGCTCCGCCATTCAATAAGATCATGGCTGATCTTCGACCTCAACTCCACTTCTATCTATCTCAGCCTTGAATATACTCAACGACTGAGCATCCACAGCCCTTTGGGGTAGAGAATTCCAAAGATTCACAACAGTGAAGAAATTCCTCCTCATCTCAGTCTTAAGTGGCTGACCCCTTATCCTGAGACTCTATTTCAATGAGATCACCCCTCATTCTTCTAAACTCCAGAGAGTATAGGCCCAATCTACTCGATCTCCCCTCAAAGGACAACCCTCTCATCCCAGTGAACTGTTCAAAAGTGCACTGTGTGAATGCCTGATAAGGGCAGGATCAGGGCTCAGCTGTGAAGTCTCAGGTGGTCGGTTAGCCTGCCAGCGCTCAGTGAAGAAAGGCCATTTGGGTGAGCTATCAAAGGGCTGCACCTGTGCCCAGTGTGAGTAAGCACCTTAAAGACAAAAGGGGAGACGCTATGGGGGAGGGGAAGGACCCTGCATTGGTTTGGTGTGTATTGCAGCATGCAGCAGCGTGTCGGGTACGCAGTGCTGTGGCACCAGATATTTGACGTGCTTCTCTTGTATTGCTAGCTGAGAAATACAGTCGGCTTCAGTTGATGAACAGCCACCTGGAGACGATCTTGCAGGAGGAGATGTCGCTGAAGCAGCGATTGCTGCAGCCTATTTGCCATCAGAGCCTGCCTGTGGAAGCCAATTGTCACAGGTGAGCCGTAGGACATCCCGGCTGCAGTGATGTCAGTACTATGCTACTTAGAATATAATTAGGGTCCTTCGAATTCTTTGGCACCTCAAAGCCATTTCTGCAGCAAACCCAACCAGATTCTGCGGCAAGTTTGGCCAGTGTTTGAAGACATCGCAATATGATTTTAATATTAATACGTCTTGTGTTTGGTGTAGCAATTTCTGTCAAGGTAGAGTTCACAATAGGGTAGAGTGTGCTTGGACTGAGAGGAGAATGGTACGTTCTTGAATGGCCTTGTCATTCTTTGCATTCTCTGTTCTGCAGTGGTTTTGTGTTTCTGTGCATTAACATTTTGACATCTATGCTGCATCTTACAAAGGGAACCTTACCATCTGAACCTCCTTTTGGACAGTATTGTGAAAAAAATTAGGAGTACTTTTAACAAACTGTGTGTCAGCCGTGGCTCAGTGGTGGCACTCTGCCCTCTGAGTCAGAAGGTCGTGGGTTCAAGCCCCACTCCAGAGACTTGTGCACATAATCTAGGCTGACATTTCAGTGCAGTACTGAGGGAGTGCTGCACTGTTGGAGGTGCCGTCTTTCAGATGAGACATTAAAACGAGGCCTCGTCTGCCCTCTTAGGTGGGTGTAAGTATTACTATTTTGAAGAACAGCAGGGGATTACTCCCGGTGTGCTGGCCCCATTTCCCTGCCTCTGCACCAGCTTAAAACCTGTTATATCCCTAACTTTTTCCAGTTCTGACGAAGGGTCACAGACCTGAAACGTTAACTCTGTTTCTCTCTCCATGGATGCTGCCTGGCCTGCTGAGTGTTTCCAGCATTTTCTGTTGTCATTTAACATCAGTGGAGATAGTCAGTAACAAATTCCAAGTTTGACATGAGACTGAACCCTTTCTCTGCTATCTTGATCTCTCTGCTTATCACATTCATTTTTCCACAGGTATGTCTCTGAGCTCCTGCCAATGATGATTAAGATTATTGAGAAACTAGACTCCAATCTGCAACTGTTAAAATCCATCCCTCAGGTGACACAGAAAGTGAGGATGATGGTAAGTAAACAATGGAAATTTGTAACAGTGTTTATAATTTTTTTTCGTGAAGAATGGAACATTTTCCATTTCAGTCACCCAGTATCACAGCATGAGCCAGATACAAAGTAAATCCCATTCTCCGTTGTCCCATCAAACACTATATCTAACCCATGCTGTACCTGCACTGAGAGTGTTTGATGGGACAGCGTAGAGGGAGCTTTACTCTGTATCTAACCCGTGCTGTACCTGTCCTGGGAGTGTTTGATGGGACAGCGTAGAGGGAGCTTTACTCTGTATCTAACCCGTGCTGTACCTGCACTGAGAGTGTTTGATGGGACAGCGTAGAGGGAGCTTTACTCTGTATCTAACCCGTGCTGTACCTGTCCTGGGAGTGTTTGATGGGACAGCGTAGAGGGAGCTTTACTCTGTATCTAACCCGTGCTGTACCTGCACTGAGAGTGTTTGATGGGACAGCGTAGAGGGAGCTTTACTCTGTATCTAACCCGTGCTGTACCTGCACTGAGAGTGTTTGATGGGACAGCGTAGAGGGAGCTTTACTCTGTATCTAACCCGTGCTGTACCTGCACTGAGAGTGTTTGATGGGACAGCGTAGAGGGAGCTTTACTCTGTATCTAACCCGTGCTGTACCTGCACTGAGTGTTTGATGGGACAGCGTAGAGGGAGCTTTACTCTGTATCTAACCCGTGCTGTACCTGTCCTGGGAGTGTTTGATGGGACAGTGTAGAGGGAGCTTTACTCTGTATCTAACCCATGTTGCATCTGCCCTGGGAGTGTTTGAAGTGACAGTGTAGAGGGAGCTTTACTCTGTATCTAACCCATGTTGCATCTGCCCTGGGAGTGTTTGAAGTGACAGTGTAGAGGGAGCTTTACTCTGCATCTAACCCGTGCAGCACCTACCTTGGAGTGTTTAATGGGACAGTGCAGAGAGAGCTTTACTCTGTATCTAACCCATGCTGCACCTCCCTGGGAGTGTTTGATGGGACAGTGTAGAGGGAGCTTTACTCTGTATCTAACCCGTGCTGTACCTGCCCTGGGAGTGTTTGATGGGACAGTGTAGAGGGAGCTTTACTCTGCATCTAACCTGTGCTGTACCTGCCCTGGGAGTGTTTGATGGGACAGTGTAGAGGGAGGTTTACTCTGTATCTAACCCATGCTGCACCTCCCTGGGAGTGTTTGATGGGACAGTGTAGAGGGAGCTTTACTCTGTATCTAACCCGTGCTGTACCTGCCCTGGGAGTGTTTGATGGGACAGTGTAGAGGGAGCTTTACTCTGCATCTAACCTGTGCTGTACCTGCCCTGGGAGTGTTTGATGGGACAGTGTAGAGGGAGCTTTACTCTGTATTTAATCCATGTTGTATCTGTCCTGGGAGTGTTTGATGGGACAGTGTAGAGGGAGCTTTACCCTGTATCTAACCCGTGCAGCACCTGCCCTGGGAGTGTTTGATGGGACAGTGTAGAAACATAGAAGATAGAAGCAGGAGTAGGCCATTCGGCCCCTCGAGCCATTTAATGAGATCATGGCTGATCATCCAAATTCAGTACCCTGTCCCTGCTTTCTCCCCATATCCCTTGATCCCTTTAGCCTTAAGAAATATATCTAACTCCTTCTTGAATATATTTAATGAATTGGCCTCAACTGCCTTTTGTGGTAGAGAATTCCACAGGTTCACCACTCTCTGGGTGAAGAAATTCCTCCTCATCTCTGTCCTAAATGGCTTACCCCTTATGCTTAGACTGTGACCCCCTGGTTCTGGACTCCCCTGCCATCGGGAACATCCTTCCTGTATCTAGTCTGTTTAGTCCTGTTAGAATTTTATGAGTTTCAATGAGATATCCTCTCATTCTTCTAAACTCCAGCGAATATAAGCCCAATCAACCCAATCTCTCCTCATACGTCATTCCTGCCATCCCAGGTATCAGTCTGGTGAATCTTCGCTGCACTCCCTCCATGGCAAGAACATCCTTCCTCAGATAAGGCGACCAAAACTGCACACAATACTCAAGATGTGGTCTCACCAAGGCCCTGTACAACTGCAGCAAGACATCCTTGCTCCTGTACTCTAATCCTCTCGCTATGAAGGGCAACATACCATTTGCCTTCTTAACCGCCTGCTGCACCTGCATGCTTACCTTCAGAGACTGGTGCACAAGGACACCCAGGTCTCGTTGCACTTCCCCTTCTCCCAATCTATTGCCATTCAGATAATAATCCGCCTTCATGTTTTTGCCACCAGAGTGGATAACCTCGCATTTATCCACATTATACTGCATCTGCCATGCATCTGTCCAATCACCCAACCTGTCCAAATCATACTGGAGTTTCTTGGCATCCTCCTCGCAGCACACACACCCACCCAGCTTTGTGTCGTCTGCAAACTTGGAGATATTACATCTAGTTCCTACGTCTAGATCATTAATATATATTGTGAATAGCTGGGGTCCTGGCACCGATCCCTGCGGTACTCTACTAGTCACTGCCTGCCACTCGGAAAAAGACCTGAATATTGAATACCCCTGGATGTTGAATTCTCAGCCTTGGTCACCCTGGAGCCATGTCTCCGTAATCCCAATTATATCATATCCGTTTACATCTATTTGCGCAGCTAATTCATCCACCTTATTACGAATGCTCCTTGCATTAAGACACAAAGCCTTCAGACTTGTTTTTTTAACACTCTTAGACCTTTTAGAATTATTATTTACTGTGGCCATGTTTGATTTAAATCCTTGATTTCTCTGACTGCCACTTTTGCTTTTCTCCTTCCTGTCTTTTGCTTCTATCCTTGCTTCCCTTTCCTCTGTCTCCCTGCACAGGTTCCCAACCCCCTGCCATTTTAGTTTAAACCCTCCCCAACAGCACGAGCAAACACTCCCCCTAGGACATCGGTCCCAGTCCTGCTCAGGTGCAAACCGTCCAGTTTGTGCTGGTCCCACCTCCCCCAGAACCGGTTCCAATGTCCCAGGAATTTGTAATCCTCCCCCTTGCACCATTCCTCTAGCCACGTATTCATCTGAAATATCCTTTTATTTCTACTCTGACTAGCACGTGGCACTGGTAGCAATCCTGAGATTACTATCTTTGAGGCACTATTTTTTAATTTACCTCCTAACTCCCTATATTCAGCTTTTAGGAACTCATCCCGGTTTTTACCTATATGCACCACGACAACAGGCTGTTCACCCTCCCCCTCCAGAATGCCCTGCAGCCGCTCCGAGACATCCTTGACCCTTGCACCAGGGAGGCAACATACCATCCTGGAGTCTCGTTTACGGCCGCAGAAACGCCTATCCCCCTTACAATAAAATCCCCTATCACTATCGCTCTCCCGCTCTTTTTCCTCCCGTCCTGTGCCGCAGAACCACCCATGGTGCCAGGAAGTTGGCTGCTGCTGCCTTCCCCCGATAAGCCATCTCCCTCAACAATATCCAAATTGGTATATCTGTTTGAGAGGGGGATGGCCATAGGGGACCCCTGCACTACCTGCCTGGTGGTCACCCATTCCCTTCCTGCCTGTGCAGCCTTTACCTGCGGTGTGACCAACTAATTAAACGTGATATCCACGACGTCCTCAGCATCGCGAATGCTCCAGTATGTATCCATTCGCAGCTCCAGCGCCGCAATGCGGTCTGCCAGTAGCTGCAGCTGCATATACTTCCCACACACATGGTCGTCGGGGACACAGGAAGTGTCCCTGATTTCCCACATAGTGCAGGAGGAGCATGCCACGGGGCCGAGCTGTGCTGTCATGACTTACCCTTCAATTAATTTAAATTAAATTTCATTAAATTAATCTACCAATTACACTACAATTAAATGATATACTCAAGGGCCTTTGGTTACTCGCACTCCCCGATACACAACAGAGACCTTAGAAACTATAACCACAAAAATTAAGACCTTCTAAACTTTATGAACTATTAACCTTAACTGTCAAACTATAGAGTAGTATAAATACTCACCTGGCCGTACTCACCCAATCAGCTGCTTCCTCTTACCCATGTCACTTTTTGAATCGTGGCGTGGCTCTGGAACGCCGCCGCCGGTCTGCGAGATTGACCGACCTTTTGGGAGTGTTTGATGGGACAGTGTAGAGGGAGCTTTACTCTGTATCTAACCCGTGCTGTACCTGCCCTGGAAGTGTTTGATGGGACAGTGTAGAGGGAGCTTTACTCTGTATCTAACCCGTGCTGTACCTGCCCTGGAAGTGTTTGATGGGACAGTGTAGAGGGAGCTTTACTCTGTATCTAACCCGTGCTGTACCTGCCCTGGGAGTGTTTGATGGGACAATGTAGAGGGAGCGTTACTCGGTATCTAACCCGTGCTGTACCTGCCCTGGGAGTGTTTGATGGGACAGTGTAGAGGGAGCTTTACTCTGTATCTAACCCGTGCTGTACCTGCCCTGGAAGTGTTTGATGGGACAGTGTAGAGGGAGCTTTACTCTGTATCTAACCCGTGCTGTACCTGCCCTGGGAGTGTCTGATGGGACAGTGTAGAGGGAGCTTTACTCTGTATCTAACCCGTACTGTACCTGCCCTGGGAGTGTTTGATGGGACAGTGTAGAGGGAGCTTTACTCTGTATCTAACCCGTGCTGTAACTCCCTGGGAGTGTTTGATGGGACAGTGTAGAGGGAGCTTTACTCTGTATCTAACCCGTGCTGTACCTACCCTGGGAGTGTTTGATGGGACAGTGTAGAGGAGAGTTCCTCCGTGTGGAACTGTGTGCCTTTCCCAGAAATACTCAGTACAAGCAGTGGTGTGAGAAATAAGGAAGTGTTCTATTTGCCAGCACTGATGTCCATCCGCTTGTGATTAATAGAAAGATGCACTAATAATATAGACATTTTAAGACAATCTGTTGTATGTTTAGGAAAAACTTGTTGCCAGGATGGTTTCTGAGGTACTGGAGCTGAAGGAAGTGATGGAGTTTATCGTGAGTTGGAGAGAGCAGCAGAAGACTGTTGGATTGGAGAGCCTGGAATGGAAATGATGATTCCGTTTTCTGGTTGGGAAGTCACTTTCTTCCAGAGAATTGGGCTGTTTAATACAAGAGTTATTTGAGTTTTTAGATTTGAATGTGTGAGCTCCCAGTGGATGGGCTTGGCAACAGAAATGAACCAATGTTTATATGATTGGGCGACCACTCATCTGCTTCCTTGGGTCATCGGTTGTGGGAAGTGTCCGGGACAACTCCGTGTGCTAACACAAAATGCTGAAAACACTCGGCATCCGTGGAGAGAGCAGAGGTGCTAATGTGTCAGATGTGGCCCGTTCATCCTTCCCTGTGGTGCTGGCAATGTGCACTTCTGGCAGGTTATACTTTGCCAATACCCTGTGCCTCCTGTCGCACAGGCTCTGACTGCTTGGTGGGTACAGTTCCACGGGTACCGGTGCTCCTCTGGTACTTCATCCCAAGCGACTGTCGTTCATGTCTGCCCACACAGGAAGTGTCAGCAGGCTATTTGACAGTGCAACTCAGCCCAATCTTCTCCTCACTCTATGTCCATCCATGTGCAATTTCCAGCAGGAGTCTGTGGATCATGACTTGGAGCAGAACCCTGACTAATGTTCCCCATCCTCATCCAATAGTCCCTGACCAGGAATGGAACCTGGGCCCTTCTGGTCAGTGCCTTTATTCTCCAGGTCATTGGGGGATCTGTTATCCCAGGTATATAGGGGATCAGTAGGAAGGTCTCGATGTATCCTGATCGGACACAGCATCTCATCAGAGAAAGCACACAACATACGAGTGAATCCTTTATTGTTGAGTCGGTTACCTTTATTCATGTTCCCAATAATGACCTTGCATTTCTGCAGGGGTAATAGTTTTGCACATGCTCCCATTTATCAGAAATTGTCTGAGATGATGCTCATTTGTAAATAAAAGTTGTTTGTAGTGTTTAACGAGTTTTGGAATTCTATTAAAATAAATCAGCACCAGCGATATCAATACTGTGGTTACGAGCAGGATTGGTGGCTAAGCTCTTGACCCCTCAAAGCCTCTCCACCATCTACTGGGCTCAAGTCAGGAATGTCAATTGGCCTGGATAGGTGCAGCTGCAACAACATTCACCATGCTTGACACCCGCCGGGATACAGCAGTTTGCTTAATCCACAACTTCGCCACTGTCGTGGGAACGCCATCACCTCTAAGTTCCTGTCCCGAGCCACGTACCATCCTGACTTGGACATATATCGCCGTTACTTCATCGTTGCTGGGTCACTATCCTGAAACACACTATTTAACACCACTGTAGGTGCACCATCACCCCAAGGGCTACAGCAGTTCAATGAAAAGTCTCACCATCCCCACCTCAGGGAAACTCGGGAGGGGCCGTAAATACGACCCTGCGAGCAAATTTTTTTAAAAACATGCACGATTGTCGGATAGTTCTAGGACTAGGTGGGGGGAGGTCTGGTCACACTGATGGCCTTGGGGCAGGCACTTGTGGTTTCAGACAGCAGCCATGGGATGGAAATGTGGCTGCGAGTGTGCTCTCGAGTCTCAGCTTAGCCCATACAGAGCCTCTGGAGTTGGTTGGCCTGCTCTTTCCTGGCTTCCATGAAATCCTTGACATCTCTTAATTGTTTAGACTTTATCTGCTAGTCTCGGCCCAGTGTCTGATGCTAAACCTGTTTCCCTGAATATGCTGCTGATGTGGGAATCCATTCCTTTTCAACGACTGGCCAATCAGGATTTATAGCAGCAAGTTGCAGTCCATTCAGTAAGTGGATTTAGGAGTGAAATTATCCTGTAGGCATACTGCAGCCATTGTCCACACACAGCAGAGGACCCTGGATAGTGGTCAGGAGTGGGAGCACTCCTTCACTTTCTTACCAGAGACATTCTGAAGCCATTTGGTGCTCTGGCTGAGATGAACTCATTGCTCTGTGGCATTCCTCAGTCCTGCGCCATAGCTATTATTTATTGACTGAGCCTTGGGGAAGCTCCTTCAACATTTTAAACGGTCCTGCTCGAGATTGTTTTCCTGTAATAGGATGGGCTCAACTTCTGCAGCCTCTCTTCCCTCCCTTGGTGGTCTGAGGTCGGATTTTTGCTGGTCAGATTTGTTGGCAGTAACTGGCCACTCGTGACGACAGGCTGCTGTCCAATCATGGAAGGCTGTTGCTGGACTCACCAGCAGCTTTGATTAACAGGCGGCAATCATAAGGTTTTCTGGCTTGATGTGGACACAGCTATTTGGAAACCTCTAGATCACAAGGTAATTACAGTTGAGGAAGAAACATGCAGGAACCAGAGATCAGGCTGGCAGGGGCCCTGAAAGGAGGCAAATCCACAGAAAGATGTATCTATACAAATGCCAAAAACATTAGAAGTAAGATGTTGAAACTGGAGGCCTATGTGGCAGCAAGGAACTGCAGTTTAGTAGGAATTTCAGAAGTGTGGCATAATCCAGATAAGAGTAAGTATAATATTTGGAATATAGAGTGTTCAGAACAGATAGAGTGGACAGGAAAGGTGGTGTAGCCCATTGTAGCAGGGGCATGTGAGAGGTATAGGAAATTGACCTTGTGGGATGTAGAAAGTTGTACAATGCACTGCTCCGGTTATGCATCTCTCATGCGAGAATGATCAAGCTACTGCTAGGGATCTGCAGAATAAGAAGGGAGAGTTCTCTCAAGAGATAGGAAGTGTATGTGAAAACAGGCGAGTTACTTTATTTTAAAATCAGCCAAATATAAACTGGTCAAACCTAAGCAGTTATGTGCCAGAGCTGGTAGGTGTACACGTATGGCTGTACCATGATCCAGTGCAGCAGGGCAACCACAATAGGCAGGGCTCAACTTGATCTGCTGTTGATTAATGATTGAGACAACATGTACAAAATAGAAGTTGTGGCTGCAGCATGATTAAGTGCAACCTGATCTGGGATTGTGAAATATCCAGGAACAGGAGCCAGGTACATTAAAAGGGCTAGTTTCAAAGAAATGAGGGAACAATAAGCAATTTGATTCAGGGAGGCTGTTCAACAACACTTCGGTAGAGGACAGGTGGAACATGTTTAAAGGCATAATTTTGAGCATGCAGAATAAATTCATACCTAGAATTAGCCAGCTCAGTTTAAACAAACAGGATGAGCACAAGACAATAAATAGTCTAAATGATTACTTCCTCCAAATATTCAAAAAACGCCCTTGTCAAACAGAGACAACCTAGTCAGTTAATTACTTTGACATGGAAGTCTTAGATAAGCCAAAAGGGCTCAAAATAAACAAAGTGCCAGGGAACAATGGTATTTATCCCAGAGCTAAGATGGACTAGGGAGTATATTTGTGAAGTGTTAGCAATTATGTGGAGATGCCGGAGTTGGACTGGGGTGGACAAATGTAAGAAGTCACACAACACCAGGTTAACAACAGCTTTATTTGAAATCACAAGCTTTCGGAGCGCTGCTCCTTCGTCAGGTGAAGTGGAGAAATGCATAAAGACACAGCTTATATAATCAGAGAATCATGTCAGATGTTTACAGGTAATGTTTCCAACTGCCATTTATCACACCGCGGCAGAGAGATAATCACAGCAATCAAAGGTGTGAATGGTGTCCAAACAGGTCAGTCAGGAAAACATTACATCAAAGAACAATGAGGTGGGGTCACAAGGGGTCAAATATTGCAGATGCTGGGGTTTGTATGAAAAACAAAAAAAGACAAAAAACATTTTTTTTGCTGGAAATCACAGCAGGTCCGGCCGCATCTGTGTAGAGAGAACAAGCCAATGTCGACTCGAGTCTGGATGACCCTGCGTCAGGTGGGGTTACATGTAGCGTGACATGAACCCAAGATCTCGGTTGAGGCCGTCCTCATGGGTGCGGAACTTGGCCATCAGTTTCTGCTCGACAATTTTGCGTTGTCGTGTGTCTCGAAGGCTGCCTTGGAGAATGCTTACCCAAAGATCGGAGGCTGAATGTCCTTGACTGCTGAAGTGTTCCCCGACTGGGAGGGAACACTCCTGCCTGGTGATTGTTGCGCGGTGTCCGATCATCCGTTGTCACAGTGTCTGCATAGTCTCGCCGATGTACCATGCTCCGGGGCATCCTTTCCTGCAACGTATGAGGTAGACAACGTTGGCCGAGTCACATGAGTATGTACCATGTACCTGGTGGGTGGTGTCCTCACGTGTGATGATGGTATCTGTGTTGATGATCTGGCATGTCTTGCAGAGGTTGCTGTGGCAGGGTTGTGTGGTGTCGTGGTCGCTGTTCTCCTGAAAGCTGGGTAATTTGCTGCAAACGATGGCAGTTGGAAACATTACCTGTAAACATCTGACATGATTCTCTGACTATATAAGCTGTGTCTTTATGCATTTCTCCACTTCACCTGACGAAGGAGCAGCGCTCCGAAAGCTTGTGATTTCAAATAAAGCTGTTGGACTATAACCTGGTGTTGTGTGACTTCTTACATTTGTTAGCAATTAGTATAAGGGAGTCACTGGACATGGTAGATTAGCCAATGTGGTGCCCTTATTGAAAAAGCCTGACAAAATAGACACCGGCAAATACAGATCCATTAATCTTAAAATAGTGGAATTAATTGTGAGGAGTAAATTTGAGGATTATCTGTGCAATAACAACCTAGTAAACAGGAGTCAGCACAGATTCGGAGGGGGGGGGGGTGAAGATCCTGACTGACCAACCTCCTTGATTTATTTGAGGAAGTGACAAGCTGTGTGGACTTTGGAAAGCCTTACCATGTAATATACCCGGACTTCCAGAAGGCATCTGACAAACTTCCACATGAAAGGCTATTTGTTAAATTAAAGGCTGTGGGAATTCAAGGTAAATTTTGGGAATGGACAAGAAACTGCTGGAATAGAAAACAATGGATACTTGTTGGAGGAGTAATGTCAGGGTTGGGGGGGAGAAGTGCTGAGTGAGGAGCCCCAGGGCTCAGTGTTGGAACCAACACTGCTTTCATTGACATCAGTGATTTGGATTCAGAAACTCATTGCACATTGGTGAAATTTGCAGATGATACCAAACTAGGAGGGGCAGCACAGAAATTGCAGAATCACAGAAACCCCACAGGGCAGATAGAGGCCATTTCGGCCCATCGAGCCTGCACCGACACATATCCCACCCAATCCCCACATCCCCATTTAATCCCCCTAACACTAAGGGTCAATTTATCATAGCCAATCAACCTAACCCGCACATCTTTGGACTGTGGGAGGAAACCGGAGCACCCGGAGGAAACCCACGCAAACACGGGGAGAATGTGCAAACTCCACACAGACAGTCGCCCGAGGCCGGATTCGAACCCGGGTCCCTGGCGCTGTGAGGCAACAGTGCTAACCGCTATGCCACCGTGAATTGGACAAAATATGTACACGGACAGAACAATAGTGAATGACATTTAATGCAGACAAGTGAAAAGTATTGCACATAGAAAGGAAAATGGCCAACATACGTACTGCATGAATGGTGTTGAAATAGCTAAGGATAAAGTGGAAGAGATCTTGTGGTCTTAGCTCAACATTGTAAGGACACTGGGACAGCAATGTTCATTAACGGTACCAGCCGAATTCTTAACTCCATCACTAACTTCTTGTCAAGGAACTGCCTGCAGTTTACCACCCAGTCTATTCCTAGGAGTTAATTATGTTTAAATTTGGCTCACAGAACTACCTTGCATCAACCCTTGTGGTCTTGATGCCACGTCTTCAGTCCCTGGTAAGGAATGTTTTGGTTGTTATGGTTTGTAATTAGCATTGGCCTTCTTCTTTCCCAGCATTCAGTCTGACTACTGATTCCATTGTGAGGACACATTGCAGACAATTCTCAGTCTATTTCTCCTACATGTCCAACCAATTCAGAGCCACAATCAACAAAGCAATGATGACCTACATATCCAAAACAGTAGAAGGAAGAGATCAAACTACACTGCTCTGATCTGACCACACCGTGAGTCCATTTCTGGTCTCTGACAGACAGGGAAGACATTCTAGCACTGGATGCAATGTCGACAAGAACCACAAGGCTGAGCCCTAGTATAAAAGCTCTAGGTTATAAGGAACGACAGGAGAAACTTTGCTTTTGAGATTTGAAAGGAGTTATGCGAGAAGTGGTCTTCTAGAGATATACAAGATAGTTAATGGTATGGAAAAGCAAATTCTGCAAAAATACTACAAAAAATTACAAGAGTAGGACATGGGAACACTAGGTCAAACTAGTAAAAGGCAAAATTAGGAGTGGTCATAGGAGGTTCTTCGCACAGAGTGAGCAGCGCATGGAATGGATAGAGCAAAAAACGTTGGAATCTTTTAAGAAGCAATATGATGCTACATTCAACGGTCTTTCTGGATGGATGAACTAAGATGGAACGATTTAAGATTTGTTAGCAAGACATCCCAAGACTAGGCAACAAAATATTAACTCCACTATTGGTGTTTCACCGCCCCCCCCACCCCGCTCCCCATCAATGATACTCACAAAACCCTTAGCCATTCCCACAGTCTGTGTCAAAGAATGCTTCATTTGGTAGCTATACAGATGGTAAGTTAAAGAGGAGAAAGTGAATCTGTTGATCATTCTACAGCATTCAAGACAAGTTCCTAATAACGGGGGAGGAGAATTTTTTTTACACAGCAAGTTATGATATGGAATGCACTGCCTGAAAGGGTGGTGGAAGCAGATTCAATAGTAACATTCAAAAGGAAATTGGATAAATACTTGAAAGGGAAAAATTTGCAGGGCTATGGGGAAAGAGCAAGGGAGTGGGATTAATTAGATAGCTCTTTCAAAGAGCCGGCACAGACACGATTGGCCGAATGGCCTCTTTCTGTGCTGTTTGATTCTAAGCAGCATTTTCTGCTATAGTGAAAAGATGGCTCCTTGTGATGCCGTTTGCGCAGATTCCTTTCAGTTAATAATTCCTTTGTAATTGAAGCTGTGTATTAAGGAGAAAAGTATCACCAGCTTTAAGCGGTTCAAGAAAGTGTATCCCAGCCTGAGGAACATTAGAAACAGGAGTAGGCCATTCAGCCCCTCATGTCTGATCTGTATCTCAACTCTATTTTCTCACCTTAGCTTCATATCTCTTGTTACCCTTACCCAACAAAAATCTTGATCTGTCTTGAAAGCTCCAAGTGACCCCCAGAATCCATAGCCTTTTGAGGGAGAGAGTTCCAGATTACCACTACACTTTGTGAAAAAATGCTTCCTGATTTTACGCCTGAATGGCCCAGCTCTAATTTTAAGATTGTGCACCTTGTTCTGGATTCCCCCACCAGAGGCAATAGTTTCTCCATATCTACCCTATCAAATCCTTTTAACATATTAAACACCTCGATCAGATCGCCCCCTCAATTTCCTATACTCAAGGGAATACAAGCCAAGTTTATGCAACCTGCCCTCATATAACCTTCTGGGGATACCATGGTAATGTCCATCTTGAGGTGTGTTCAGCCAGTGGGCACCATGCTGGGATGTTTTTTAAATAAGTGAGCTTGCTCGGCCAATTCAGAGGACATGAAGTGTCAACCACATTGTAGTGTATGTACTTTGCAGAAGGAACTATATTCTGCAGCCCCTGTATACCAGTAGTGACCACCCCTGTATATAAGCCTGTGTAGTAACTTTGCATAGTAGTTCCAGTTTTGTCTCCACTCAGTAAACACCTGTTGTAACCAACTCCTGCAGTCCGTGTCTCAATTACACACGGACATAATACTGGCGACAAGCAGATCCGAACTTACCTACAGTTCTGCACCACCTCATGGGGATCCATCCCTGAAGCGAAGTTGTTAGAGGTTGAGGCCAGAAGGAAGAAAGAAAAAAAAACAAACAGAAGAAACGGGTGTCGACCGTGGGCAACTGCCTCTGATTCATCGGAGTTGAAGATTTGCAGGAGAGGCTGTCGAGAGCGGGGCTTGGTTATCCTGTCTATGGTGTTCCAGCTAATCGGGCTGGTGGCAGGTAGTACAGGTAGACTACCCTTTATCCGAACTTCCGAAAACCGAAACCCTCTAAAAACCGAAGGTTTTTTCGTTCAGCGTAAGTCCAGCGTAAGTCGTGCGCACGACCCCCCGCCGGCCCCGACCCGCGCCGACCCCCCCGCGGACCCCCGCCGGCCCCGACCCCCCGCCAACCCCCCCGCGGACCCCCGCCGGCCCCGACCCCCGCAGACCCCCCGCCGGCCCCGACCCCCGCCAGCCCCGACCCCCGCCGACTTACGCTGAGCGTCAGCGTAAGTCGTGCGCACGACCCCCCGCCGATCCCCCGCGGACCCCCGCCGGCCCCGACCCCCGCGGACACCCGCCGACCCCGACCGTAAGTCAGCGGGGGTCGGGGTCGGCGCCGGCCCGCGGGGGGGGGGTCGGCGAGGGTCGGGGCCGGCGGGGGTGTCGGGGCCGGCGGGGGTCCGCGGGGGGGTGCGCGGGGGTCGGGGCCGGCAGGGGGGTCGGGGCAGGCGGGGGTCCGCGGGGGGTCGTGCGCACAACTTACGCTGCGCGTCAGCGTAAGTCGTGCGCACGACCCCCCGCCGACCCCCCCGCGGACCCCCGCCGACCCACCTTCCGAAATCCGAAATTCTCCGAAAACCGAAACACGGCTGGTCCCGAGGTTTTTGGATAAAGGATAGTCTACCTGTACACTGATCCTTCCTGGG
Organism: Somniosus microcephalus; assembly: GCF_052327205.1. NCBI lineage: Eukaryota > Metazoa > Chordata > Chondrichthyes > Squaliformes > Somniosidae > Somniosus > Somniosus microcephalus. The sequence goes on along the minus strand of NC_140998.1, from coordinate 169,004,292 downwards.
CTGCAGCGGGCTAGAGCTCGATCGGGTGGCTTTTCAACGGGGCCGAGCAGCGTTGTCGGGAAGAGGAGAGAGAGAGAGAGGGTGGAGCACACAGGACATGGCCGGTGCTACGAAGCCGGGCAGCGTACAGACCCGAGAAGAGGGAGGAAAGTGTCCCGTAGGGTTTGCTCCGACGACGGGAAAATAAAAGAAATTAGAAGCGCAGAAAGCCGCGAGGAGCTGCAGTTGCCACGGGGACCGCGGAGAGCGACGTTAGCAGCAGCGCGGGGGGGAAGTGCGCGAAGACCATAGGGCGTCGCCATCAAGGCATAAAAACGCCAGCAACAGCGCTAGCAGCAGCGGAGAAGACAGAAAGCGCGGGAGGCGCCATCTTAATCCAGTGGGGAAGAAGGCAAAGCACGGGAGGCGCCATTTTGTTCAATCGGGGAAGAAGGCAAAGTGCGGGAGGCGCCATCTTAGATTTCCAAGATGCCGAAGACTGGCAATATCACTGCTTTCGATAATGCAATAGAAGACTGGACCACGTATGTGGAAAGAGTCGAAGTATATTGCAAGGCAAACGAAGTAGCCGATTAGAAAAAGGCATCGGTACTACTAAACTTAATGGGCGCAAGAACGTACGGCCTATTGCGGAACCTGATCACTCCAGCCAAACCGATGGCGAAGAGTTTTAACGAAATTGTTGATATCCTACAGGAACACCTAAATCCTACACCGCTGCTGATAGCAGAAAGATTTAAATTCCACAAGAGAAATCAGCATAAAGATGAGAGCAATGCTGATTACCTTACGGAACTACGCAAGCTATCAAAGCACTGCCAATTCGGAGCAGGACTGGCAGATACCCTACGGGACAAATTTGTCTGTGGACTCCTGAGTGAAGGAACCCAGAAGAGGTTACTCTCAGAGAAAGAGCTGACGCTAGATAAGGCTTTCAGCATGGCAGTATCGTACAAAGCAGCAGCAAGGGGAGCTGCGGAAATACAGCAAAAGCCACAGGAATACGGCACCCACGAAATGACACGGGGATTTGAAAAATGTTATTGCAGCGGCAGAACAACCCATGACCAGAAGGACTGCTGGTCCAAGGACAAAATATGCAGGCAATGCGGAAAGATGGGACACATTGCACGAGTTTGCAGGTCTGGGAAGAAGACCAACGACAACAAAAAGGCTACTAAGGAACAGTACAGGAAAGTACAAAAGATGACGGACAGTAGTTCCGAAGACCAGAAGAGCGATAGTGAATCCAGGAACAAGAGACTAAGCTGTCTCAAACTTCACAACGTAATCGCAAAAGAGGATCAGCGAACCATTTGGGTCACCCTCACGATAGCAGGGTCCCAAGTCAAAATGGAATTGGATACAGGATCAGCCCTGACCGTCATGAATCGACGAGACTACGAGCGGCTATTCTCACACATACCCTTGAAAGAGACATCCATTGTCTTGAAGACGTATACGGGGCAGAAAGTATACCCCAGAGGGAAAATAAGGGTGCCTGTCGAATACAACGGCAAGGAAATACAGAAATTTTATCTGTACATACTGCAAGATGGTGGACCACCGTTATTGGGACGTGAATGGATCAGAAAGATAAGTTTAGACTGGCACTCCATTCAGGTACTGACTGTGGCTGGTAAAAAGGATGACGACGTCACACCTGGACGATTGTCAAAAATCTTAGCTAACGCCAAAGAGGTATTTCAACAAGAACTGGGAACTCTTAAAGGCGTAACCGCCTCGATAAAAATAGAAGAGAATGCAATTCCCAAGTTTTTCAAAACAAGACCGGTACCATATGCAATTCGCCCAGCCGTCGAGGCAGAGCTGGAGAATCTGGAGAATGCAGGCGTGTTATCTAAGGTAGACTGGAGCGAGTGGGCGACACCCATCGTTCCTGTCATGAAGAAAACATTAAACAATAAGTCTGAGGAGCCAAGGAAGGTTCGCATCTGTGGGGACTTCAAGGTGACGGTGAACCCAGTCCTTCACACAGTACAGTATCCTCTCCAGAGGATAGAAGATATCTTCGCCTCACTATCTGGAGGGAAGCGTTTTACAAAAATTGACCTACCACAAGCATATTTGCAGATGGAGGTTGAAGAATCCTCTAGGAAGTATCTCACGATAAACACTCACAAAGGTCTTTACCAGTATAATTGACTGGTATTCGGAGTAGCATCAGCTCCGGCGATATGGCAAAGAGCGACGGAACAAGTCCTGCAAGGGATTCCGGGGACTCAGTGTTACTTGGACGACATCCTAGTGACAGGTGAAGATGACAGTGAACACCTTGCCAACCTAGAGCAGGTGCTCACTAGACTAAGAGAACATGGGCTACGAGCCAATCGCCCCAAGTGCGAGTTTTTAAAGAAACAGATATCGTATTGTGGCCACGTGATTGATGAAGAGGGGTTACATAAGTCCCCTGACAAAATTGAAGCGGTAGTTAAGGCTCCAGCGCCTGAAAATGTGTCGCAACTGAAGTCATTCCTCGGATTGGTGAATTACTACCATAAGTTTTTGCCGAATTTGTCCACAATTCTGCACCCACTGAACGCCCTACTACAAACTGGAGTAGCATGGAAATGGAGCGATGAATGTAAGCGGGCCTTTCAGAAGAGTAAAGACCTAATCACTTCAAGAGAAGTATTGGCTCACTACAACCCATCACTACCGATAAGACTGGCGTGTGATGCGTCTCCCTACGGCATTGGAGCGGTACTGTCACATAAATTCCTTGATGGTTCAGAGAGGCCGATAGCTTTTGCGTCACGCTCGTTAACTTCAGCCGAGCGTAACTACGCCCAGATTGACAGAGAGGCCCTCAGCCTGGTGTGGGGAGTGAAGAAGTTCAATCACTACCTGCACGTTAGAAATTTACTCTACTAACTGATCATCAACCTCTTGTCTCCATTTTCAACCCTCAGAAGGGCGTCCCGATAATGACAGCACAACGGCTACAGAGGTGGTCCCTTTTCCTAGGGGCACACCAATATGACATCGAGTACAAAGGAACTAAACAGCATGGGAATGCTGATGGATTGTCGCGCCTACCATTGCCGACGGTGGAAGAAGCAACTGCAGTGGATCCTGTGGAGATATTCCACTCGATCATAGTCGAATGTCTACCTGTGACGAATGCAAACATAGAAAAGGAAACACGAAATGCCCCGACACTCTCCAGGGTCTATGATTTAACGGTGAAGGGATGGCCAGCACATGGCGAACCACTGTTGCCAGCATTCTCGCCGAGAAGAGAACAGCTGTCAGTGTGCAGAGGAACCATGATGTGTGGATCCAGAGTAGTAATTCCACCCACGGTGGCATAGTGGTTAGCACTGTTGCCTCACAGCGCGAGGGACCCGGGTTCGAATCCGGCCTCGGGTGACTGTCTGTGTGGAGTTTGCACATTCTCCCCGTGTTTGCGTGGGTTTCCTCCGGGTGCTCCGGTTTCCTCCCACAGTCCAAAGATGTGCGGGTTAGGTTGTTTGGCTATGATAAATTGACCCTTAGTGTTAGGGGGATTAAATAAGTGGGGTTACGGGGATAGGGTGGGATATGTGTTGGTGTAGGGGTTACAGGGATCGGGTGGGATATGTGTCAGTGCAGGCTCGCTGGGCCGAAATGGCCTCTATCTGCACTGTGGGGTTTCTGTGATTTCTGTGAAGGATAGAGTGCTCAATGAGCTTCATGAGGGTCATCTGGGAGGGGTAAAAATGAAGAACTTAGCCAGAGCGTTTGTGTGGTGGCCGGGAATCGATAGAGAAATCGAAGAGATGACCAAGAGCTGTACAGGATGCCAGGAGGTCCAAAACGCCCCACCACAAGCCCCTCTACATCCATGGGAGTGGCCCTCATCTCCATGGCAAAGAGTGCACATTGATTTTGCTGGTCCATTTATGGACTCGATGTTTTTAATTGCGGTGGATGCACATTCAAAGTGGCCAGAGGTAATAAAAATGTCCTCAACCACCACAGAAAAAACTATCACAGTCTTACGAACCATATTCGCCAGAAATGGGCTGCCTGAACTGATTTGCTCCGACAATGGACCACAGTTTGTGTCTGAAGAGTTCCGGAGGTTCTTAAAGAACAATGGTGTTAAACATTACACATCCGCCCCATATCATCCAGCTACCAATGGATTGGCTGAGAGGTTCGTTCAAACATTCAAGAAGGCTATCAAGGCAATGTGTAATGAAGACATACCCCTACAACACAAGGTGGACAACTTATTGTTTGCCTACCGGAATGCGACACATGCGGTTACCAACCAAACTCCAGCCATGATGTTCTTCAATCGAAGACTACGATGCCGCTTGGATTTGGTTAAGCCAAACATCTGAAGAGATGTGGAGAACAGGCAGTTTCAGAATATGAATGAAAGGCCGACCAGGAGTTTTAAGATAGGTCAACCAGTTTTGGCCCGGGACTACCGCACAGAGAAATGGCAGCCAGGAACGATCTGCACACGGCAAGGACCTCTAATGTATACCGTGGACATTGGAGAGAGCATTGTAAGACGCCATGCTGACCAGATTCTAGAGTCACTGGAAAACGTTAATTCCACACCACGATCCGATACACCTGGTGATGAAACCGAAGTACCAATTGCATCTACCTCAGAATCGGTGTTATTGGAAGCAGACGAACCAAACAACGACGTTGATTCCGAATCAACTTTGCCAGAAGAACCTGATACCCCAAAGAGGCGTTATCCAGACAGAATCAGGAAGCCTCCTCAAAGACTGAACTTATAATTGCTTAACTTCAGCTAATGTATAGCAACTGTAATTGTAAATATGTTAATTATTAATCGAATGTTATGTACTATTTAGCTAAAAGGGGAATTGTAGTGTATGTACTTTGCAGAAGGAACTATATTCTGCAGCCCCTGTATACTGCAGTACCAGTAGTGACCACCCCTGTATATAAGCCTGTGTAGTAACTTTGCATAGTAGTTCCAGTTTTGTCTCCACCTGTTGTAACCAACTCCTGCAGTCCGTGTCTCAATTACACACGGACATAATACACATATTATAGGACTGGAGTCACATGGATGCCAGACTAGGTAGGGAAGGCAGGTTACCTTCCTTGAAGGACATTCGGTTACAAGTTGGCTTTTAATGAAGAGGCAGAGATGATATCATAGAGTAGGGAATTGGATAAGTACTTGAAAAGGATACAGGGAAAGGGCAGGAGATGGGATTGGAGTAGACAGCTCCAATTGAAGAGTTAGTACAGGTGCGATGGGAGGGATGACTGTGTATGTTGCAAGGTGTATGATTCTGTCTCAACAACAGTGAGGGCCGGCCTCTCAGCCCCACCAAATCCTTGGAGTAAGTTTTCCGCTGGCCAGTATCTTATTTACAGTGTGAGCTCCATTGCTCCAAATTGCTGCCAAGTGGCAGAACTCATTAGCAAGTCCCCCACCCTCCTACTGGCCAGCTCCAGTGAAGATTCGAGTGGGGCTAGCCCTAACCAAAGGGGGCAGTGAAGTAAAGTGACTGAATTTTTTTTGTCCCCAAGAGGACTGGAACATTCATTTTCCCCACACCAGGAAATGCAGTGGCAGCTGATAACACGGCTGCTTGGCAAGTTGAAGTTATAATGTCTATTGGAGCAAGGCTTTTTTTAAATTCATTCTTGGGTTGTGGGCGTCGCTGGCAAGGCCAGCATTTATTGACCGTCCCTAATTGCCCTCGAGAAGGTGGCAATGAGCCGCCTTCTTGAACCACTGCAGTCCGTGTGGTGAAGGTTCTCCCACAGTGCTGTTAGGGAGAGAGTTCCAGGATTTTGACCCAGCGACGATGAAGAAATGCCAATATATTTCCAAGTCAGGATGGAGTGTAACCTGGAGGGCAACTTGCAGGTGATGGTGTGCCTATTACCTTGTCCTTCAAGGTGGTAGAGGTCACGAGTTTAGGAGGTGCTGTCAAAGAAGCCTTGGCGAGTTGCTGCAGTGCACCTTGTAGATGGTACACACTGCAGCCACGGTATGCCGGTGGTGGAGGGAGTAAATGTTTATCGTGGTGGATGGGATGCCAATCAAGTGGGCTGCTTTCGAGCTTCTTGAGTGTTGTTGGAGCTGCACTCATCCAGGCAAGTGGAAATTATTCCATCACACTCCTGACTTATGTCTTGTAGATGGTGGAAAAGCTTTGGGGGAGTCAGGAGGTGAGACACTCGCCGCAAAATACCCCGCCTGTCACGTGCTCTTGCAGCCACAGTATTTATGTGACTGGTCCAGTTAAGTTTCTGGTCAATGGTGACCACCAGGATGTTGATGGTGGGGGGATTCGGCGATGGTAATGCCGTTGAATGTCAAGGAGCGGTGGTTAGACTATCTCTTGTTGGATGCCCAGTTTTGAGCTGCTAGATCTGTTCTGAATCTATCCCATTTAGCACGGTGGTAGTGCCATGCAACACGATGGAGGGTGTCTTCAGTGTGAAGATGAGACTTCGTCTCCACAATGACTGTGCGGTGGTCACTGCTACCAATGCTGTCATGGACAGATGCATCTGCAACAGATTAGTGAGGACACGGTCAAGTAGGTTTTTCCCTTGTGTTGGTTCTCTCACTACCTACCGCAGGCCCACTCTGGCAACTATGTCCTTCAGGACTCAGCCAGCTCGGTCAGTAGTGGTGCTACCGAGCCACTCTTGGTGATGGACATTGTAGTCCCCCACCCACAGTACATTCTGTCCCTGTGGTAAACCACTGTTATTGTTGCTCACTGTTGTTGTTGTTGTTGCACACTGTTGTATCTATGCATGCCTCAGCTGGCTCCGCCCCTGGCTCCACCCACACGCCCAGGTATAAAGGTGACTGCTCTGCAGCCCCCTGCCTTCTTGGAAACCAGTCAACCACGAGAGGCATGCTCTGTTCTTTGTTAATAAAAGCCTTTTAGTTACTCTCCTAACTCTCCGTCTTTTATGAGTAATTGATAGCGCATCAACTTTATTAACAAAAACAAAATGTCGGCACCAAACGCTGAGCAGCAGGCGCTGCAGCAAATGACGGCACCAAACGCTGAGCAGCAGGCGCTGCTGCATGCCCTCAGACCAACATGCCTGGACCTAGACCCTCAAGAGGCGGGTTCGTCTACCAAGTTCGCACAATGGCTGCGTTGCTTCGAAGCTTACCTGGAAGCCTCAGCCGTGACACTAGATGGAAACAAACTAAAAATCCTGGCCTCCAAGGTGGGCCACCAAGTCTACACGCTCATCCAGGACGCGACTACCTACGCGGCGGCTATCGATCTGCTAAAAGGACAATACACACGCCCGGTAAATACGGTTTATGCCAGACACCTCCTGAGATCCCGCAAACAGCAGTCCGGGGAATCGGTGGAGGCATTCCTACGGGCACTACAGATACTCGGCCGAGCCTGCGATTGTAAAGAGGTATCGGCCGCGACACACACGGAGGGACTTATCTGAGATGCTTTCGTTGTGGGCCTCAAGTCCGACTACTCCCGGCAGAGACTGTTGGAGAAGGGCGAAATCGACCTGAAGAAGGCAGTGTCCCTCGCGCTCTCGCTAGACGCGGCCCACCGGAATATGGACGCATTCTCCCCTAACCGCTCCGCACCGTGGACGCCGCAACCTTGGGTCATGGGACCGCCACCCCCGGCACCAACTGCTGCAGCGATGTCCAAGGGCCCGAAATGTTACTTTTGTGGCCAGGCAAAACACCCCAGAGCACGCTGCCCGGCGAAAAACGCTACCTGCTCTGGCTGCGGAAAGAAAGGACACTACATCAGCGCCTGCAAAGATAAAACCGCTAACGCCAGCAGCGCCGCGTGTGAACCGTGGGGGCAGCCATCTTGTCCGCCATCTTGGACACCTCCAGCCGCATGGGGATTGGGATCATGGGCGCAGCCATCTTGTCCGCCATCTTGGACGCCTCCAACTCCAATCGCGGGTGACCCGGACTCAACCACCGCCTCGCCTGACGACCACAGCGACTCGCTCGACCATACGCTGGCCTCCGTGACGCTGGACCAATCTCTCCATCACCAACTGTCCAAGTCCATGATGGACATTACGGTAAACGGCCGCGCCACTACCTGCCTTTTCGACAGCGGGAGGACGGAGAGCTTTATCCACCCCGACACGGTGCGCAGTTACTCTCTCCCGGTCCTGCCAACACGCCATCGGATCTCTATGGCTTCCAAATCCCATTCAGCAGACGTCGGTGGCTACTGTGTAGTGACCCTTTCAGTAAGGGGCACAGAATACAAAAATTTTAAACTTCTTGTCCTGCCCCATCTCTGCGCTGCCGTTCTACTGGGGTTGGATTTTCAGTGCCACCTTAAAAGTGTCACATTAGCGTACAGCGGACCCCTCCCCCCACTCACAGTCTGCAGCCAGCAGCTTTTAAATCGCCCGCCGCGCACCATTTGCAGCCTCTCCACGCTTAAAGTCTCCCCCCCCCCCTTGTTCGCTAACCTCACCCGCGACTGTAAGCCCATCGCTACCAAAAGCAGGCGGTACAGTGCCGGGGATAGGAGCTTCATTAAATCCGAAGTAGCAAGACTCCTGAAGGAAGGGATTGTTGAGGGTAGCACTAGCCCATGGCGAGCACAAGTGGTGGTAGTGAAGACTGGTGAAAAACAGCGCCTAGTTATTGACTACAGCCAGACGATCAATCACTACACCCAGTTAGATGCATACCCACTCCCCCGCATATCTGACATGGTCAATCAGATAGCACAATACCGGGTGTTCTCGACGATTGATCTGAAGTCGGCATACCACCAGGGCTGAGGACCGCCAGTACACAGCTTTTGAAGCTGACGGTCGTCTCTACCACTTCCTCCGAGTCCCCTTCGGCGTCACCAACGGGGTTTCGGTCTTCCAAAGGGAGATGGACCGAATGGTTGACCAGAACGCGCTGCAGGCCACCTTCCCCTATCTAGACAACGTCACCATCTGCGGCCACGACCAGCAGGACCATGACGTTAACCTAGAGAAATTCCTCCGTACGGCCCAGCGGCTGAATCTAACATACAAGGACAAATGTATGTTTCGCACCACGCGCCTCGCCATTCTTGGCTGCGTAGTGGAGAACGGAGTCATCGGCCCCGACCCCGACAGAATGCGCCGCCTTATGGAGCTTCCCCTCCCCCACTGCCAAAAAGCACTGAAGAGATACCTAGGGTTTTTCTCTTACTATGCTCAGTGGGTGCCCAACTATGCGGACAAAGCCAGACCCCTCATCAAGTCCACCTCCTTCCCCCTGACAGCAGAGGCATGTGCAGCCTTCACTCTCATAAAAAGAGATATTGTGAAGGCCACAATGCACGCAGTGGATGAGTCCATCCCTTTCCAAGTGGAGAGCGACGCATCCGACTTCGCCCTAGCTGCAACCCTTAACCAGGCGGGGAGACCCGTGGCCTTTTTCTCAAGGACCCTCCAGGGCCCCGAGATTCGACACTCCTCTGTCGAAAAGGAGGCCCAGGCCATTGTGGAAGCGGTGCGACATTGGAGGCATTACCTGGCCGGAAAACGATTTACCCTGCTCACTGACCAGCGTTCAGTGGCTTTTATGTTTAATAATAAGCAGAGGGGCAAAATCAAGAACGACAAGATCTTGAGGTGGAGAATTGAACTCTCCACCTACAATTACGATATCTTGTACCGGCCCGGGAAACTCAATGAACCCCCAGATGCCCTATCACGTGGTACATGCGCCAACGCGCATGTTGATAGACTGCAGACCCTCCACAATGACCTCTGCCACCCGGGGGTCACCAGGTTCTTCCATTTCATCAAATCCCGTAACCTGCCCTACTCCATCAAGGAGGTCAGGACCATGACCAGGGACTGCCAAATCTGTGCCGAGTGCAAACCGCATTTTTATAGGCCAGACAGAGCAAGCCTGATCAAGGCCACTCGCCCCTTCGAGCGCCTGAGCGTCGATTTTAAAGGGCCCCTCCCCTCCTCTGACCGCAACGTGTACTTCCTCAACATAATTGATGAGTACTCCCGTTTCCCGTTTGCCATCCCTTGCCCAGTACCACGGTCATTAAATGTCTGAATGACCTTTTCGCCTTGTTCGGCTTCCCTAGCTATATCCATAGCGACAGGGGCTCATCCTTTATGAGCAACGAACTCCGTCAGTACCTGCTCACGAGAGGTATTGCTACAAGCAGAACCACCAGCTACAACCCCCGGGGGAACGGCCAGGTGGAAAGAGAGAACGCGACGGTTTGGAAGGCCGTCCTCTTAAACTTAAAATCTAAGGGCCTTCCGACCTCTCGCTGGCAGGAGGTCCTCCCTGCGGCGCTCCACTCCATTCGGTCACTGCTTTGTACGGCCACCAATGCCACCCCCCATGAAAAAATGTTCACTTTCCCCAGGAAGTCCACATCGGGGACCTCGCTACCGACATGGCTGACATCTCCAGGACCCGTCCTACTGCGGAAGCACGTGAGGTCCCATAAAACGGACCCCCTGGTCGAGAGGGTGCGCCTCCTCCACGCCAACCCCCAGTATGCTTACGTGGCGTACCCGGACGGGCGGGAAGACACAGTCTCCATACGAGACCTCGCACCTTCGGGTGCCCCTGAAACACTACCATTGCCATCCACCACTACCCACAACCCAACCCCGGTAGACGGCATGCCGCAGCCCCAGGACCCGTCATTGACCACCCAACCACTCAATGAGACGCCAGATTCAACGTTGGATGCTGCACCATCACCGCCGCCACCACGACAATCAGGACGGCATACAAGGCCACCTGATAGACTTACTTACACGAACCTTTAGTACACTTCACCCCGCCGGACTCAAATTTAAACAAGGGGTGAATGTGGTAAACCACTGTTATTGTTGCTCACCGTTGTTGTTGTTGTTGCACACTGTTGTATCTATGCATGCCTCAGCTGGCTCCGCCCCTGGCTCCACCCACACGCCCAGGTATAAAGGTGACTGCTCTGCAGCCCCCTGCCTTCTTGGAAACCAGTCAACCACGAGAGGCATGCTCTGTTCTTTGTTAATAAAAGCCTTTTAGTTACTCTCCTAACTCTCCGTCTTTTATGAGTAATTGATAGCGCATCAGTCCCCTCGGTGTTTCTTCCAAGTGGTGTTCAACACAGACGAGTACATTCATCAGCTGAGGGAGGGCGGTAGGATTTGGTGGGGCGGAGAGGCCGACCCTCACTGTTGTTGAGACAGAATCATACACCTTGCAACATACACTGTCATCCCTCCCATCGCACCTGTACTAACTCTTCAATTGGAGCTGTCTACTCCAATCCCATCTCCTGCCCTTTCCCTGTATCCTTTTCAAGTACTTATCCAATTCCCATAAGTTAAGCCTATGCTTAACCTGAACCCATGGGACTTCATGGGGTCTGGAGTCAATGTTTAGGATTCCTAGGGCCACGCCCTCCCGACAGTATACCACTGTGCCGCCACCTCTGGTGGGTTTGTCCTGCCGGTGGGACAGGACATACCCAGGGATGGTGATGGAGGAGTCTGGGACATTAGCTAAAAGGTATGATCCTGTGAGTATGACTATGTCAGGCTGTTGCTTGACTAGTTTGTGGGACAGCTCTCCCAATTTTGGCACAAGTCCCCAGGTGTTTGTGAGGAGGACTTTGCAGGGTCGACTGGGCTATGTGTGCCGCTGTCATGTCTGAAGCCAGTACCTAGGTCGATGTGGGGTGGTCATGGAATCATGGAATGGTTACAGCACAGAAGGAGGCCGTTTGGCCCATCGAGCCTGTGCCGGCTCTCTGCAAGAGCACGTCAGCTAGTCCCACTCCCCCGCAGCCCTGCAGATTATTTTCCTTCAGGTACTTATCCAATTCTCTTTTGAAAGCCATGATTGAATCTGCTTCCACCCCCCTTTCAGGATTCCAGATCCTAATCACTCGCTGCGTAAAAAAGTTTTTCCTCACGTTGCCTTTGGTTCTTTTGCCAATCATCTTAAATCTGTGACCTCTGGTTCTTGACCCTTCCACCAATGGGAACGGTTTCTCTCTATCTAGACCCCTCATGATTTTGAGCACCTCTATCAAATCTCCTCTCAACCTTCACTACTCTAAGGAGAACAACCCCAGCTTCTCCAGTCTATCCACGTACCTGAAGTCTCTCATCCCTGGAATCATTCTCATAAATCTTTTCTGCACCCTCTCTAAGGCCTTCACAATGCTCCAGTTGAGGCCAAACTAGTGTTTTATAAAGGTTCATCATAACTTCCTTGCTTTTGTACTCTATGCCTCTATTTATGAAGCCCAATATCCCGTATGCTTTTTTAACCGCTTTCTCAACCGGCCCTGCCACCTTCAATGATTTGTGCACATATACCCCCAGGTCTCTCTGTTCCTGCACCCCCTTTAGGATTGTACCCTTTAGTTTATATTGCCTCTCCTCGTTCTTCCTACCAAAATGTATCACTTCGCACTTTTCTGCATTAAATTTCATCTGCCACGTGTCCGCCCATTTCACCAGCCTGTCTATGTCTTCTTGAAGTCTATCACTGTCCTCCTCGCTGTTCACTATACTTCCAGGTTTTGTGTCATCTGCAAGTTTTGAAATTGTGCCCTGTGTGGTAAACCACTGTTGTTAGTATTGTTGTTCACTGTTAGTACTGTTGTTCACTCTTGCATATTGTTGTACTTGTCTGTGCATGCCTCAGCTGACTCCGCCCCTGGCTCCACCCTCATGGCTGGGTATAAAGGTCGCTGCTCAGAAGCCTCCGGCCCTTTTGGATACCAGGCAACCACAAGAGGCATGCTCTGTTCTTTGGTAATAAAAGCCTGTTTATTACTTACTCAATCTCCAGTCTTTTGTAGCAATTGATAGTGCATCAATTTTATTACCAAAGTTAAATGTTGGCTGCGGATGCTGATCAACCGATGGCGCAAAACGCTGAGCAGCAGGCGCTGCTGCGAGCCCTCAGACCAACATGCCTGGACCTAGACCCCCAAGAAGCGGGTTCGTCGACTAAATTCGCACAATGGCTGCGTTGCTTTGAGGCGTATCTGGAAGCCTCGACCGTGACTCTTGATGAAAATAAACTGAAAATCCTGGCCTCGAAGGTGAGCCACCAAGTCTATACTTTAATCCAAGATGCGACGACCTACGCGGCGGCTATCGACCTACTGAAAGGGCAGTATGCACGCCCGGTTAACACGGTCTATGCCAGGCACCTTTTAAGATCTCGCAGACAGCAGCCCGGGGAATCGGTGGAAGCCTTCCTACGGGCACTGCGGGTACTCGGACGCGGCTGCGACTGCAAGGAAGTATCGGCCGCGGCACATGCGGAGGGACTGATACGAGACGCTTTCGTTGCGGGTCTAAGGTCCGACTACTCCCGGCAGAGGCTGCTGGAGAAGGGTGAAATAGACCTGACAAAGGCAGTGTCCCTCGCGCTCTCGCTCGACGCGGCCCACAGAAATATGGACGCTTTCTCCCCTCATCGCCCCGCGCCGTGGACGCCGCAATCTTGGGCCATGGGACCGCCACCTCCGACTGCTGCAGCGATGTCCAAGGCACAAAAATGCTATTTTTGTGGCCAAGCTAAACACCCTAGAGCACGCTGCCCCGCGAAGAATGCTACCTGCTCCGGCTGCGGGAAGAAAGGTCACTACGTTAGCGCCTGCAAAGGGAAGACCGCTAACGCCAGCAGCGCTGCGTGCGAACCGTGGGCGCAGCCATCTTGTCCGCCATCTTGGGCTCCCCCAGCCGCGTGGGGATCGGGACCGTGGGCGCCGCCATTTTGTCCGCCATCTTGGACGCCTCCGACTTCAACCACGGGGGACCCGGACTCAACCACCGCCTCATCTGACGACCACATCGACTCGCTCGACCATACGCTGGCCTCCGTGACGCTGGACCAATCTCTCCCTCATCAACTGTCCAGGTCCATGATGGATATTACGGTAAACGGCCGCGCCACTACCTGCCTTTTTGACAGCGGGAGCACGGAGAGCTTTATCCACCCCGACACGGTGCGCAGTTACTCTCTCCCGGTCCTGCCGACGCGCCATCGGATCTCTTTGGCTTCCAAAGCCCAGTCAGCGGACGTCGGTGGCTACTGTGTAGTGACCCTTTCAGTAAGGGGCACAGAATACAAAAATTTTAAACTTCTGGTCCTGCCCCATCTCTGCGCTGCCGTTCTACTGGGGTTGGATTTTCAGTGCCACCTTAAGAGTGTCACATTAGCGTATGACGGACCCCTCCCCCCACTCACAGTCTGCAGCCAGCAGCTTTTAAATCGCCTGCCGTGCACCATTTGCAGCCTCTCCACCCTTAAAGTCCCCCCCCCCTCCTTGTTCGCTAACCTCACCCGCGACTGTAAGCCCATCGCTACCAAAAGCAGGCGTTACAGTGTTGGGGATAGGAGCTTCATTAAATCCGAGGTAGCGAGACTCCTGAAGGAAGGGATTATTGAAAGTAGCACCAGCCCATGGCGAGCACAAGTGGTGGTAGTGAAGACTGGCGAAAAACAGCGCCTAGTTATTGACTACAGCCAGACGATCAATCGCTACACCCAACTAGATGCATACCCACTCCCCCGCATATCTGACATGGTCAATCAGATAGCACAATACCGGGTGTTCTCGACGATTGATCTGAAGTCGGCATACCACCAGCTCCCCATCAGGGCTGAGGACCGCCAGTACACAGCTTTTGAAGCTGACGGTCGGCTCTATCACTTTCTCAGAGTTCCCTTCGGCGTCACCAACGGAGTTTCTGTCTTCCAACGGGAGATGGACCGGATGGTTGACCAGAACGCGCTCCAGGCCACTTTCCCATATCTAGACAACGTCACCATCTGCGGCCACGACCAGCAGGACCACGACGTTAATCTAGAGAAATTCCTCCGGACGGCCCAGCGGCTGAATCTCACATACAACAAAGACAAATGTATGTTTCGTACTACGCGCCTTGCTATTCTTGGCTGCGTGGTGGAGAACGGAGTCATCGGCCCAGACCCCGATAGAATGCGCCCCCTTATGGAGCTCCCCCTCCCCCACTGCCAGAAAGCACTGAAGAGATGCCTGGGGTTTTTCTCTTACTATGCGCAGTGGGTGCCCAACTATGCGGATAAAGCCCGACCCCTCATCAAGTCCGCCTCCTTCCCCCTGACAGCAGAGGCCTGTGCAGCCTTCACTCTCATAAAAGGAGACATTGCGAAGGCCACAATGCACGCTGTGGATGAGTCCCTTCCTTTTCAAGTGGAGAGCGACGCATCCGACTTTGCCCTAGCTGCAACCCTTAACCAGGCGGGGAGACCCGTGGCCTTTTTCTCAAGGACCCTCCAGGGCCCCGAGATTCGACACTCCTCTGTCGAAAAGGAGGCCCAGGCCATTGTGGAAGCCGTGCGACATTGGCGGCATTACCTGGCCGGAAAACGATTTACCCTGCTCACTGACCAGCGTTCAGTGGCTTTTATGTTTCATAATAAGCAGCGGGGCAAAATCAAGAATGACAAGATCTTAAGGTGGAGAATCGAACTCTCCACCTACAATTACGATATCTTGTACCGGCCCGGGAAACTCAATGAGCCCCCAGATGCCCTATCACGTGGTACGTGCGCCAACGCGCAGGTTGATAGGCTACAGACCCTCCACAATGACCTCTGCCACCCGGGGGTCACCAGGTTCTTCCATTTTATCAAATCCCGTAACCTGCCCTACTCCATCGAGGAGGTCAGGACCATGACCAGGAACTGCCAGATCTGTGCCGAGTGCAAGCCGCATTTTTATAGGCCAGACAGAGCGAGCCTGATCAAAGCCACGCGCCCCTTCGAGCGGCTGAGCATCGATTTTAAAGGGCCCCTCCCCTCCTCTGACCGCAATGTGTACTTCCTCAATATAATTGATGAGTACTCCCGTTTCCCGTTTGCCATCCCTTGCTCGGACATGACCAGTACCACGGTCATTAAATGTCTGAATGACCTCTTCGCCTTGTTCGGTTTCCCTAGCTATATCCATAGCGACAGGGGCTCATCTTTTATGAGCGACGAACTTCGGCAGTACCTGCTCGCGAGAGGCATTGCTACAAGCAGGACCACCAGCTACAACCCCCGGGGTAACGGCCAGGTGGAAAGGGAGAATGCGACAGTCTGGAAGGCAGTCCTTTTAAACTTAAAATCTAAGGGCCTTCCGACCTCCCGCTGGCAGGAGGTCCTCCCTGCGGCGCTCCATTCCATTCGGTCGCTGCTCTGTACACCCACCAATGCCACTCCTCACGAGAGAATGTTCTCCTTCCCCAGGAAGTCCACGTCGGGGATTTCGCTACCAACATGGCTGACTTCTCCAGGTCCCGTCCTACTGCGGAAGCACGTGAGGACCCATAAGGCGGACCCCCTGGTCGAGAGGGTGAGCCTCCTCCACGCCAACCCGCAGTATGCTTACGTGGTGTACCCGGACGGGCGGGAGGACACAGTCTCCATTCGAGACCTCGCACCTGCAGGTGCTCCTGAAACACCCTCTTCGCCACCCACCGCTACTCCTGCCTACCCCCAGGACACAGTCCCCGCACGAGACCTCGCACCTTCGGGTGCCTCTGAGAGACCACCATCGCTACCTCCCATTACCCATGCTCTGACCCCTGTAGACGGCATGCAGCAGCCCCAGGGTCCGCCACCTGCTACACCTCCTCTGAACGAGACACCGGGTTCACCGTTGGATGCTGCACCATCACCGCCGCTGCTGCGACGCTCAGGACGGCTTACAAGGCCTCCTGATAGACTTCAGTACACGAATTTTTAGTGCACTTCACCCCGCCGGACTCAATTCTAAACAAGGGGTGAATGTGGTAAACCACTGTTGTTAGTATTGTTGTTCACTGTTAGTACTGTTGTTCACTCTTGCATATTGTTGTACTTGTCTGTGCATGCCTCAGCTGACTCCGCCCCTGGCTCCACCCTCATGGCTGGGTATAAAGGTCGCTGCTCAGAAGCCTCCGGCCCTTTTGGATACCAGGCAACCACAAGAGGCATGCTCTGTTCTTTGGTAATAAAAGCCTGTTTATTACTTACTCAATCTCCAGTCTTTTGTAGCAATTGATAGTGCATCACCCTGTATTCCCAAGTCCAAGTCATTAATATAGATCAAGCAGTGGTCCTAGTACCGACCCCTGGAGAACACCACTGTCCACCTTCCTCTAGTCTGAAAAACAACCGCTCACCACAACTCTCTGTTTCCTGTCACTTAGCCAATTTCGTATCCATGCTGCCACTGTCTCTTTTATTCCATGGCCTTCAACTTTGCTGGCAAGCCCAATATGTGGCACTTTATCAAACGTCTTTTGGAAGTCCATGTACACCACATCTACCGCATTGCCCTCATCAACCCTCTCTGTTACCTCATCAAAAAAACTCGGTCCGTCCAGTGTTATTACTTGTTGTAATGGTTTGGTACAACTGAGTGTTAGGCCATTTCAGAGGGCAGTTAGGAGTCAACCACATTGCCGTGGGTCTGGAGTCACATATAGGCCAGACTGGGTAAGGACAGTAGGTTTCCTTCCCTAAAGGACATCAGTGAACCAGTTGGGTCTTTATGACAACCCGACAGCTTCATAGTCACATTTACGGATACCAGCTTTATAATTCCCGATTTTATAAACTGAATTCAAATTTTCGAACTGCCATGGTGGGATTTGAACTCACGGCCTCTGGATTATTAGTCCAGTAACATTACACCACTGCACCTGTATGTTTTCAGATTATACACAGTGCCTGGATCTGTAACTCCAGATAGTGCAGAGAATGACTTAGACTAGATACGCCTTTAACTGTACAATATGTTAACACTTTATTTGCTACCAGAGGTAGCTACACAACAAGCTGTAGAAGCATCAGTTACAATCGCAATGCAGAACACGCTACACTCCTGGAATCAGAGGCACTGATTCAGTATGTAACAGCCTGAGAGAGGTGAACATTGGAGTACCACGGGAACACACTTACAACCAGCTGTTGTTCTCCTCCTCACATTTCTGTGGCTCGATAAAGGGTTTGTCTATTGATTTAATCGTCAGTTCTCCGCAATAGATGCACTCGGCTGCCACAAGATCATCAATGTCGGCTTTGATCTGATCGCGGGACTGCTGTTCCTTGTCACTGCCCTCTCCTTCCTTGGAGCGCTGTCGGGATTTAGCCTGGCTGGCAGCCCCCAGCTTCCTCTGCAGCTCCTCCAGCCTGGTCTGCTTATAGGGGGAAAGGTGCGGAATCACCTCCTGCAGCAGGCAGTCAGAGTGGAACATGTGACCACACAGGAACAGGTAGAAGGGTCGATTCAGTAGCGGGAAGTCGCACGCAGCGCACTTCTCCTGCGACTCCACCACACCGTACTTGTTCCTCATTTCCTGGATGTCTTCTCGGATTCGTTTGGCACTCTCAGTCGCCTCCTCCATCTCTTGCTTGAGCTCGTCGATGTGCTTGTTGTACTCCTGGAGGGAGCTGCAGATGGCCTCTTTGAAATGGTCGATGGTCACAAAGTCGGGGAAGAACGGCAGAATGTCTTCGATCTTCAGCAGGTTGCAGCTGGAGAGGCACACCATGGCCTTCTTCACATCCTTCTCCTCCTGGACCACATGACGGGCAATCTTCAACCACAGCTTCTTACGAAGCTCCTCATCTTCCTCTGGCATGTCCGCACACGACTTAGCAAGATCCACATCCATCTTTTTTTTTTAAAAAAAAACATATCCATCAATAAGGAGAACAGAGGCAGAACATCAAAGCACAGAATGGCCAACAGTTATTCAACTCTTCAAACCACACCCTATCTACAGTTTACCCAATAATGGACTCTATCCCATCCAATTAACCTAGTGAAGGAAAGCCGTGTGTGACAGAAGTGGCACTCCAACCTGCTTCACAACATTTCCACATTAGAAGCATTGGTACAGGAGCAGGCCATTCAGCCCTTCGAGCCTGTTCCGCCATTCTATTAGATCATGGCTGATATGTATCTTAACTCCCATCTACACGCCTTGGTTCCGTAACCCTTAATACCCTTGCCTAACAAAAATCTATCGATCTCAGTTTTGACATTTTCAATTGACCCACAGCATTTTGGGGGAAAGAGTGTTGCAGATTTCCACTGCCCTTTGTGTGAAGATGTGCTTGAACGGTCTTGGCTCTAATTTTAAGGCAGTTCCCCCTTATTCTGGACTCTCCCACCAGAGGAAAAAGTTTCTCTCTATCTACTCTATCAAATCCTTTAATCACCTTCAACACCTCAATTAGATCACCCCTAAATCTATATTCAAGGGAATACAAGCCTAGCCTATACAACCTGTCCTCATAATTTAATCATTTTAGCCCTGGTATCATTCTGGTGAATCTGCGCTGCACCCCCTTCCAAGGCCAGTATATCCTTCCTCAGGTATAGGAGCATTATCTTTTTGATATTGTTTAGTCCATGATATTCGGTTCAACAGTCAACTTCACGACTATTTTTTTATATAAAGTTTTTAATCTTAGTGACTGGGCCAAAAAATACAGTTAAGTTTACCAGAGGGAAGCAACGACATGTTAATTAAATCAGAAATTCTCTCCTGGCTTCGACGTTAAATGCAAGCCTGAAGACAATTCCAATAGATTGTGTTTCAGACCTGGCCTGAACAACCCTCTAGACTGCGAAAGTTCACAGTCCAGCCAACTGGGTGGGAGAAAAATTTGGCGCTGTTTCGAAGTATAAAAGGAATGTTTTGATCTGGGTGGTAAAACCCCGTGTGGAGGAGTACAAGTGTTCCAGGCTTCCCCCATCCTGCGGTCCCCTTGCTTCAGCCGCTTCTAATGCATGGCAGTGAGACGGGACTCTGGGCAGAAGCACACCCATGTTATGATCAAACAGGTGGTCAAAAGCTTTTGAAGAAGTTAAGAGTTTGGGCAGTTTAAAGTATTGTGTCAGTCAAGCACTTTACTGTTGGTTATTGTGCATACATTTTGCTTCTGTGCAATTATATATCTTGTAAACAAACTGACTGGTTTTAGCCCGAACAATGCAGTGAACAGTATTAGAGCAGAAAGCCCATACAATCTCTGGTACAAATTATTTTGGGACTCAAAGGTGCAAGTTTCAGAACACAGAGGATGTAGATCTGCCCTTGATACTGCGAAGAGAGTTGGGATGAGAGACTAACTGTAATAGTCTCTGGAAATAGTCCTTAATCCTCAAAGATAATGTGGCAAATTGGATTTTGCCTGGGTGGCCTGAGCTGAATCTTTTAAAACTTATATTTCTATAATTCTAATGTTGTCTTTTCACTCAGAGTAAGCTAGCAGCCACGAACCAGGCAGGTTACAATAGTGGTTTGAAGCAATAATTGCTTATTCAAAAGGATTATATACAATCTCAACCATTTCAGGCCATTGAGAGAAGATGGTGCTGAAGATCCAGATGTTCCATTCCACATACACAGCCAGGGTCTTAGCTAAGCAGACAGATGGGATCCTTCTGCTTCCTACACCACAGGGTAGGCTCTCACCATAGGATAGTAACGTGATTTACAGCTTAGTGCATCGAGCCCGAGTCTCTCAGGCTTGCGGGGAAGCAGTTCAGAGAGGGGTAGCATTCCCCCGCCCAGAGTGGTGTGTTTTTTTGCAGCAGCAAGAAATCGGCAGCATTTTTAGAAGTCTGGACCAGTTTAGCGTTGAAAGGCTAAGCTGGAAAAGTTGAGCCCATGTTCAGAGTTAGTTTCATCTTTGTGTAGGGAAATTGCCAGTTTGTAAAAACTGTCATTGGTCTGAAACTGCCATAATTTAAAGAAGCTTAAAACAGAGATTTAATGGGGCATGAAAAAATATTGGAAAGAATTAGTACAGATGAGGGTGGTCTTGAGGGTAGCAAAAAGAACACAACTAATGGAAGCTTCTGGCAAATCTGTTTGATGTACAGCTTGCCCCGGATAGCTGGTACGTGGCACCAATATTTGCAACAGCGTTGTCACAAGGCTCACTTAGGCATGCTGGACCCACAACCCTACGGAATGTCAAAGCACGTTTAATGTGGTGGGAAATACCATCATCTGTCACTCTCCCTCGTACAACAGGTTGATGGTCAGTTTCATGCTAATAGGGGTGGAGTTTGCCCAGACTCCTCAGCAATGAAGAAACTGCTCCATGATAAACTGGAGAGAGATGCAGACGTACACAGGCAGTGGAATAATTTAATGGGAGCAAAGAAAGCAAAATAAAGATAGAAGTATATCAAAGGGCCCAGCAGGACGCATTACACTTTATCAAAAGCCCAGTGACAACTCCGCCAGCACTCAGAGCTGTGAACATGCATTGTGCGAATGCAATGTCCAGTGTAGCACCGAGCCACACAGGTCACAAAGCTCCCAGCCCAGGTTCATGTTGAATTAGCTGGTCTCACTCGGGGAAAGCAGCTGAACACAACTGGTATCAGCGAAGAGAAGTCAGCCGTGGCTCAGTGGGTCGCACTCTCACCTCGGAGTCAGAAGATTGTGGGTTCAAGTCCCACTCAAGACTTGAGCACAAAATCCGGGCTGACACTCCAGTGCAACACGGGGTTCTCCTGGTGTCCTGACCAATATTTATTCCTCAACCAATATCACTAAAAACAGATGATCTGGTCATTATCACATTGCTGTTTGTGGTACCTTGCTGTTTATAAATTGGCTGTCGTGTTTCCCTACAACAGTGACTGCACTTCCAACTCATTCATTGGAACATCCTGAGGTCATGAAAGGCGTTGTATAAAAGCAAGTCCTTTCTTTAAAGGATGAGCTGAGGACACTCGCTCCCAATCACATTCCAGTGACCCCTGCAAAAAGGAAGAGAGCAACATAAAGCCCGACATACCTGGAGTGCAAGGTCCACCGCCTCTTCATACAGTTCCATTGTCTTATATATGTGCACACAGGCCCGATGGTGGCCATTCTCTGCACACAGACGCAGTGCATACTTTAGGTCATAGTGAATGTGGTTAGCGTTGGATCCAGCTTGTTCCAGGTACCAGAGCAGGGCCTTGGGCTTGTACTTGGCGTACAGCGACAGCAGGTAGTTGTGAATTGCCTGGTCGGTGACCTCCATCTGGTGCACACAGAACTCCAGGTAGCGAATGGCTTCGCCGATCTGCTCCGAGCTCCCAATCTGGCTGTAGTTGACCAGCGCTGGGATGAGGTTTTTGGGATCCAGCCGCTTCCTCATGTCAATCCAGGCGTCCACCACCAGCTTGGGAATGTGCTGCATGAGGACGGGGGAAAACTTGTAGAACAGAGCCGGGTCGTGGTACTTGGACATGACCTCCAGCGCTGCGCTGTAGTCATCGTGCTGGCAGTGGTGGGCCATGACCCGCTCATAGTCCTGCATGATCACAGAGAAGAAGACCATGTCCTCCACGTTGCCATGGCTGGCCAAGAGGTCATAGATGGTCGAGCGATTGTTGAGCAGGCACTCCTTAATCTTGGAGCCACTCAGAAATTTCCGGAACTCCTCCCTGGTTGCATCAAACTGGTTCCGCTTGCCCTCGTCCCCTTCGAGCGTGCCCAACCTGTTCAGGTAGATTTCAGTGAGCCAAGTTGCCAACAAGGTCAGCTGAGTTTTGTCCTCCAGCTTCAGGTTCTTCAGCTTCTTCAGAAGAAATTCCTTCAGGGCCTCCTCTTGCTTGGCTTCGATGAACTTCAGGGCGATCTCCTCAAAGTACTTCTGAGTCAGGGCGTAGTACTTGGCGCTTTCCACGTACTTCTTGTTTTGAAAGCAGTGATCGGCCTCTTTGGCGAGGACGATGTCCAGACACTCGGGCCGATCTTTGCAGTACTCCTTAGCCAGGTCGAACCTCCCCATGTTCATGTACATCTGCCAAACATCCCGCGACTCCTTCTGAATGTGATACCGGAACACCGCCTTCTCCGTGTAGATCCATATCAGCCCGGCCACCGAATCCTTGACCATCCGGAGGAGGCGGCCAAATTTGTCGGGGAACGCGTCCTCGAAGACCAACTGCCCATTTAGCGTGCAAATGGCCTTCACCCTATCGGACAGCAGCAGCAGGAAGTGGAACTGGGTGAGGACAATGGAGCGGGGTGGCTCGAGCTGGGGGTCAATGTCGGCCGAGTACTCCCAGACCTGCACGTCACTCAGGAGGGAATCGGGCCGGGTGTAGTCCAGGGTGCCGTACAGCACTCCGTTGCCCATCATCCAAGCGAAGGAGCGGGGGCTGGACCGTAGCTTCGAGGTGTAGAAGGAGATCTCGCTGTAGCCCAGGCTGGCCGGGAACTCCTGGAAGCTGGGCAAGGTGTCGGCGTACTGGCTGAAGATGGGCTGGAATATCTGCTGTTCGCCGCCCTCCGGGGCCCTGCCGACAAACTGATACAACCGCTTCCGGGTGGTGGCGATGACAAAGAACCTCCCGTCGATGCTCCGCTCAATCTCCAGGCAGCAGACAGGAGCCGGGGATCCGTCCTCCTCCAGGCTGTACACGTACTTGAAGTACGGGTCGGGGCTGGAGTTGAAGAGACGTTCCTCCGACACCACAACCTCTGCCTCGTGCATCTGTCCCTGGCTGGTCCCCACCAGGATGGGGCCGGTGCTGGTCTCACTCCCCAGGTGTTTGTTCCAGCCCACACTCTCGATCAAATGCCCTTTCCAGCGCGAGAGGCTCCTCACTTTCTGCGAATTCCTGTTGAGGTAAAGACACTCGCTGGAGGTAAGGCTGATCAGGAGATGGGACCCTACAACAGGAGCAAACACATTAGAGTCAGTTCAACACTGAGCCATACAAGATGTATGGGCAGATGACCAAAAGCTTGGTCGAAGAGGTAGGTTTTAAGGAGCGTCTTAAAGGAGGAGAGAGAGGTGGAGAGATTTAAGGAGGGAATTCCAGAGCTTAGGACCTAGGCAGCTGAAGGCACGGCTGCCAATAGTGGAGCATTTAAAATCGGGGATGTTCAAAAGGCCAAAATAGGCAAAGCGAAGAAGTCTAGGGGGAATATAGGGCTGCAGGAGATTAGAGATAAGTTCACAGGGTAAAACAGGGTAGCGGTTAAGCCAGGGGCATTGCACGCCATCCTGGATTGCAAGAGGTAAAGCTTGCTTGAGCGGAAATCTGTTACAGCTGCTGGGAGGGAATACAAGTTATATAAAACGGACGGAGGTGGAGAGGTCTGGACTGGCAGTTCGGACACGACTATTTATTTCTGGTCCCCCTGGGGAGAAAGGAGAATCCGCCATGGTTCTTGCTCCATGGAGCTATCCAGTGACCTGCCAAGTGCAAATGAGGACATATCCCTACTCAGCTGTAATGCCCTCCAGGTCTAAAACCCTGCCCACACACTGCGACTGGGCTCACACGATGTGACTGAGGTGTGGTACCAGAGAGCAGACACTAGGACTTCACCCCAGCAAGAGTGTGGGTCTACAAGGAGAGGAGAAATGGAAAAACACCAGCGTCTCACTTCAGAGAGACATGACATTGAATACTAGACTTGACTGACACAAGTCTGTGTTCCCTCACTGGGCAGATATCAGGGAGAGTTGAGGCTGCTATGCAGAGGCTTCTCACTTAGTATGGACAAGCTGCAATTTTCACAACCTCTTACATTTATACAATGCCTTTAATGTAGTAAAATGTCCCAAGGCCCTTCACGGGGGTGCAATCTGACAAAAACCAAAGGATGAGATGTTAGGACTGGTGACCAAAAGCTTGGTCAAAGAGGTAGGTTAAGGAGCAGAGAGGTGGAGGGAATTCCAGAACTTAGGGCCTTGGCAGCTGAAGGCACAGACACCAATGGTGGAGCGATTAAAATCAGGGATGTTCAAGAGGGCAAAATTAGAGGAGCGCAGGTATCTTGGAGGGTTGTAGGCTGGAGGAGGTTACAGAGATAGGGAGGGGGCGAGGCCGTGGAAGAATCTGAACATGAGGATGAGAATTTCAAAATCGACGTTGACGTTGCTTAACCAGGAGCCAATGTAGGTCAGCGAGGAGATTACTCCACAACAAAGCATAGAAACCACAGGCTCCCTACCAGAGGGGTCCAGGAACAGTTTGTGGATCCTGGCATCATCTTTGCGTCCCACTTCAATCTGGTTCGGCTGGTCTGGTTTTCCGAGGTCAATCCTGCAGGAGTAGGGGAAAGAAAAAAAATCTCCGAGTTATCAGCAATAGGAAAGGGGGGTGCCGGGGGCAGGGCGGGGAGCAGTCACCGGGGAAAGGAAGGAGGGGGGGTGGCGGGGAGGAAGGGGAAGGAAAGGGGGATGGTAGGGAAGACAGAGAGGCCGGTGGGCGGGCGCCGGGGGAGGGAGGCGAGAGAGGGGAACGAACCTTTACCTGAGCAGAGTGTCCTTGCCCATGCTCATACACAGCTGGTTGTTACACACCACGAGGTGGCTGATGGCGTCAGGAGGGCTGAAATCAATTCTCTGTTTGGAAAATATTGGCTTCTCCTCTTCGAGACGAGCACTGACATAACCTGCAACAACCAGAGATTAAAGTTACAATCCTTCGCCTGAAGGATGGTGTCACAGGGCGAGTGAGCAGGAGCACAGTGGGCCAACTGGGACACTGCTCCCTGCCGACAACAGCAGCAACTTGTATTTATACAGCACCTTTAACATAGTAAAACGTCCCAAGGTGCTTCACAGGAGTTTTATAAAACAAAATTTGATGCTGAGCCACATAAGGAGAAATTAGGGCAGATGACCAAAAGCTTGGTCAAAGAGGTAAGTTTCAAGGAGCATCTTAAAGGAGGAAAGAGAGGTAGCGAGGCGGAGAGGTTTAGGCAGGGAATTACAGAGCTTAGGGCCTTGGCAGCTGAAGGCACGGCCACCAATGGTTGAATGGTTAAATCAAGGACGCTCAAGAGGGCAGAATTAGAGGAGTGCAGATATCTCGGGGGGGTTGTGGGGCTGGAGGAGATTACGGAGATACGGAGAAGCGAGGCCATGGAGGGATCTGAAAACAAGGATGAGAATTTTAAAATCAAGGTGTTGCTTAACCGGGAGCCAATGCAGGTCAGCAAGCACAGGGGTGATGGGTGAACGGGACTTGGTGCGAGTTAGGACACGGGCAGCCGAGTTTTAGATGATCTCAAGTTTACGTAGGGTAGAATGTGGGAGGCCAGCCAGGAGTGCATTAGCATAATTAAGTCTAGGGGTAACAAAGGCATGGATGAGGGTTTCAGCAGCAGATGAGCGGAGGCAGGGGCGGAGACAGGCGGTGTTACGGAGGTGGAAATAGGCGGTCTTGGTTATGCCACGGATATGTGGTCAGAAGCTCATTTCAGAGTCAATGGTTGCGAAGAGTCTGGTTCAGCGGAGTTTGTGGTGAGGACCAAAGATAATGGCTTCGGTCTTCTCAATATTTAATTGGAAAAAAATTCTGTTATCCAGTACTGGATGTTGGCCAAGCAGTCTGACAATTTAGACACCGTGGAGGGGGGGAGAGAAGAGGTAGTGAGGTAGAGGTGGGTGTCGTCAGCGTACATGTGGAAACTGACGCTGTGTTTTCGGATGATGTCGCCAAGGGGCAGCATGTAGATGAGAAATAGGAGGGGGGCCAAGGATCAATCCTTGGGGGACACCAGAGGTAACAATACAGAACTGGGAAGAGAAGCCGTTGCAGGTGATTCTCTGGCTACGATTAGATAGATAAGAATGGAACCAGGCGAGTGCAGTCCCACCCAGCTGGACAACAGTGGAGAGATGTTCGAGGAGGATGGAGTGGTCAACAGTGTCAAAGGCTGCAGACAGGTTGAGAAGGATGAGGAGGGATAGTTTACCTTTGTCACAGTCACATTGGATGTCATTTGTGATTTTGATGAGAGCCGTTTCGATACTGTGGCAAGGGCGGAAACCGGATTGGAGGGATTCAAACATGGAGTTCTGGTAAAGATGGGCACGGATTTGGGAGGCGACAACACGTCCAAGGACTTTGGAGAGGAAAGGGAGGTTGGAGATGGGTAGTTTGCAAGGACGGAGGGATCAAGGTTTGTTTTTTTTGAGGAAAGGGGTGATGGCGATAGATTTGGAGAAAAAACCGTTAACAATATCAGCGAACAATGGAGCCGGACAAGGGACGTTGCGTGGCCTACAGTTTGGGCGACGGCCACTGCCTGTGATCCGTGTCACGGACCGCCTGACAGAGAGAGGGGAATGGTGCCTTCTCCCCCCAACCAGACTCCAGCCCCAGCCCCAGCCCGACTCCAGCCGACTGGCACCAGGTCAGGCGGGCGCCTCCCCGGAGTCGCCCCACGCCGCGGCCATGCGCCCCCCGGCCGCTCCGGTACCTGACTGCCCGATGCCTGTGCCGCCGGGGCGGAGCTGCTGGTACGGGAGGCCGGCGGGCCGGGATCGGGCCCGGGCCTGCGAATCCTCGTATTCATCCAGGATCGAGCTCATGGCGGCGGGGCCCAGCAACCGGAAACAGCCGGCAACCCAGGCCACGGACCAGCAGCCAATCACCGCCCGGCATTGGCAACTCCGCCCACTTACCGAGCAGCCAATCACCGCCCGACATCGGCAACTCCGCCCACTGACCGAACAACCTATCACAGCTCAATTGGCAGAACCCCCCCCGCCCAATGTCCAAACAGCCAATCACTGTCCGGCAGCGGCAACTCCGCCCACTGACCGAACAGCCAATCACTGTCCGGCAGCGGCAACTCCGCCCACTGACCGAACAGCCAATCACCGCCCGAGACACGGCAACACCGCCCACTGCCCGAACAGCCAATCACCGCCCGAGACACGGCAACACCGCCCACTGACCGAACAGCCAATCATCGCCCGAGACACGGCAACACCGCCCACTGACCAGCTCAATTAGCAGAAGCCCCGCCCAATATCCAAACAGCCAATCACAGCATGGGATTCAGGAACACCACCTACTTACCGAACGACCAATCACAGCCCAGGACACTGCAGGCCCAGCCAAGCAACGAACAACCAATCACATCTCGGGCCACAGAAGCTCCACCCAGGGCTCGAACAACCAATCACAGCCTGACAGTCATGTCCCCAGCACCAACCTCCCCCAGTGTACTCTTTTGTTGGGGTGATCAAACAAATTGTCTGTAAATTAATAAAACTTTAAAAGAACCTTAACAAATTAAATTAAAATTGTGTTGGCCGGGGTGATGATGCACTCCAGTCCCCGCGGTGCCCACCGGTCGCGGAAGGCCTCGAGCGTGCCGGCGGACACCGCGTGCTCCATCTCCAGGGCCACCCGGGCACGAACATGGCCGCGGAAGAGAGGCAGGCAGTCGGGCCGAATGACCCCCTAACCCCCTCAAATGCGAGAAGTCACACAACACCAGGATATAGTCCAACAGTTTTATTTGAAATCACAAGCTTTCGGAGCGCTGCTCCTTCGTCAGGCTCCGAAAGCTTGTGATTTTAAATAAAACTGTTGGACTATAACCTGGTGTGTGACTTCTTACATTTGTCCTCCCCAGTCCAACACCGGCATCTCCACACCATAACCCCCTCAGTGTATGGTGACTCTCCCCCAGTTCATGGTGCAACATGTGGCCGGTGCTTCTTTATTCATTCTCCGGATCTGGGCGTCGCTGGCAAGGCCCAGCATTTATTGCCCATCCCTAATTGCCCTTGAGAAGGTGGTGGTGAGCCGCCTTCTTGAACCGCTGCAGTCTATATGGTGAAGGTACTCCCACAGTGCTGTTAGGGAGGGAGTTCCAGGATTTTGACCCGGTGATGATGACGGAACAGCCAATATACTTCCAAGTCAGGATGGTGTGTGACTTGGAGGTGGTGGTGTTCCCCATGCGCCTGCTGCCCTTGTCCTTCTAGGTGGAAGAGGTTGCGGGTTTGGGAGGTGCTGCCGAAGAAGCCTTGGCGAGCTGCTGCAGTGCATCTTGTAGATGGTACACACTGCAGCCACGCTACGCCGGTGGTGGAGGGCGTGAATGTTTAAGGTGGTGGATGGGATGCCGATCTTTGTCTTAGATTAGTGTGACCATATGTCCCTGTTTTCCAGGGACAGTCTCCGGATGGGGTACTGTGTCCCTGGGCAAACAATGTCCCTGGAAGAGTCCCCGGTTCACGAAAATCGTCCCCGAATACCCTAGCTACCATTTTATTTGAATAAGCTCCATCTGTCCTAATTGCAGTATGCGTAAATCCGCGCCCGCACTCAGGGACTCTGAGACGGACCAATCAACAGGCCCGCTGTTGATTGACAGATTCTCTGCCCACTAGCAGCGACGCACCAATGAAAGGGCGGAATCACAGTTTGTGACGACAATTTGGCTTTGACTAAAATTGGTTTTGATTTGGACCAATGAAAGGACAGAGTGGGGAGTGAGTGCTGGCCAATGGGGCGGCTGTGTTTGTGTGGGAGGTGTGATGGCGGTGTTGTCTGTGTGAGCTGGAGCCTGGGGACAGGGAACACTGAAGCTGCGCTAATGCACGGAGTAGAAAGGTTTTAGTGTCTGCCTCAGTAACGCAACAGACAGGGCTTGGTAGCTCAGCCTGACTCAATCCTATGAGAACAGTGCCAGTCTGAGGCTAAACATGATTGTGTGTGTACGTGTCTATAGAAGGGGCTGTCTTTATGCCTGAGGATAACGGAACTGCTGCACGCAATTTCTATTATAATACTGCCATAGGCAAGCAGCAACCGTCTCTGTGCCTGGGAGACCCCACCCTCTTCCCCAGTCTGTTTGTGACAGGAGGACCCTTTTCCCTCACTGTGCCAGGATGATACCCGTCCCCACTAATCTGTTTGTACCAGGGTGACCTGCTTCCACGCCCTTGTCTGTATGTATTACTACACATACAAATTTTATAAAATCTTTTTTTGTAGTTTTATAAAGCGCCACTAGGTGACGAAGGTTATTTCTGTTCATTCTCATTAAAATTATAACGCTCATTATATCCACAGTGTTGTTGACTGCGGGCTGGTTGATGACGGGTAATCTCTACGCGTATTCCACTAGCAGAAGCAACAAAGTGGTCATGCCAGTTTTCTTGAAACGCGGAGATAACACAGCAATCATTAATAAATCTGTGAAAATAACTGACTTGGGCAGTGATGTGAAGAAAGAGATTTTCTGAATACGCCGCATAGTCAGTGGGTACGAAAAACTGATGTTCCTGAAGAGTGTTACTGTATTATTCATAAACGGTGTCTGACTGCGCTTCAATAGTGTGAGGTCACATCGCGGTAATTATATGCACATTTGTTTTGTATTTGTCGTGTATATGTACAACTGTTAAAATATAGGCTGTGCAACCTATATTTTCCGTCCTAACTACTTTGCTGTGTTCCCACCCTGTGTTCCTGGATTCAGTTTAGAAAATATCGTCACCCTACATAATACCTGGGGCCCCTCACACTATACCCTGGGGTCCCTCACACTATATCCTGGGGTCACACACTATACCCTGGGGTCTCTCAAACTATACCCTGGGGTCCCTCACACACTATACCCTGGGGTCACACACTATACCCTGGGGTCTCTCACACTATACCCTGGGGTCTCACACACTATACCCTGGGGTCTCCCACATTATACCCTGGGGTCTCACACACTATACCCTGGGGTCTCACACACTATACCCTGGGGTCTCCCACATTATACCCTGGGGTCTCACACACTATACCCTGGGGTCTCTCACACTATACCCTGGGGTCTCACACTATACCCTGGGTTCTCTCACACTATACCCTGGGGTCTCACACAATATACCCTGGTCCCTCACACTGTACCCTGGGGTCCCTCACACTATACCTTGGTCCCTCACACTATACCCTGGTCCCTCACACTATACCCTGGTCCCACACACTATACCCTGGGGTCTCTCACACTATACCCTGGTCACTCACACTATACCCTGGTGTCCCTCACACTATGCCCTGATGTCTCTCACACTATACCCTGGGGTCTCTCACACTATACCCTGGTCCCACACACTATACCCTGGTCCCTCACACTATACCCTGGGGTCCCTCACACTATACCCTGGTCCCTCACACTATACCCTGGGGTCTGTCACACTATACCCTGGGGCCTCTCACACTATACCCTGGGGTCTCTCACACTATACCCTGGGGTCCCTCACACTATACCCTGGTCCCTCACACTATACCCTGGGGTCTCTCACTATACCCTGGGGTCTCACACTATACCCTGGGGTCTGACACACTATACCATGGGGTCTCTCACACTATACCCTGGGGTCACACACTATACCCTGGGGTCTCACACTATTCCCTGGGGTCTCACACTATACCCTGGGGTCTCACACTATACCCTGGGGTCTGACACACTATACCATGGGGTCTCTCACACTATACCCTGGGGTCACACACTATACCCTGGGGTCTGTCACACTATACCCTGGGGTCTCACACTATACCCTGGGGTCTCTCACACTATACCCTGGGGTCTCTCACACTATACCCTGGGGTCTCTCACACTATACCCTGGTCTCTCACACTATACCCTGGGGTCTCACACTATACCCTGGGGTCTCACACTATACCCTGGGGTCTCTCACACTATACCCTGGTCTCTCACACTATACCCTGGGGTCTCTCACACTATACCCTGTGGTCTCTCACACTATACCCTGGGGTCTGTCACACTATACCCTGGGGTCTGTCACACTATACCCTGGGGTCTCTCACAATATACCCTGGGGTCTGTCACACTATACCCTGGGGTCTGTCACACTATACCCTGGGGTCTCACACTATACCATGGGGCCCCTCACACTATACCCTGGGGCCCCTCATACTATACCCTGGGGCCCCTCACACTATACCCTGGTGTAGTGTCCGCGTATCAATAACACACGGACTGCAGGAGAACGGTAATAACAGGTGTTTACTGAACAGAGGGTATGCTGGAACTGAAAGTACAGAAGCCTGCTACGGCTTTATATACAGGTGTGGTCACTGCCGGTACTACAGGATAAAAGCAGTTCTCTCTTAAAGGTACATACACAACAATTCCTCCCCTTTTAGATAAACAGTACATAACATTCATTTAACAATTAAATAATAACTAATTACAATTACAATTTTCTTTGTACTATATACATCAACTGAAGTAATCATTTATAAATTCAGTCTTTGAGGAGGCTTCATGATCCTGTCTGGATAGCGCCTTACTCGTGTATCCTGTTCTTGCGGCAGAGTCGATTCTGGCTCATTGTCATTGGTTGATTCGTCAGCTTCCAATACCACTGATTCTGAGGTAGACGCAATCTGTACTTCGGGTTCATCACCAGGTGCGCATGCTCGTGGTATGGGTTTGACTTGTTCCTGTGACTCTAGAATCTGGTCAGCATGGCGTCTCACGATGCTCTCTCCAATGTCCACTGTGTACATTAGTGGTCCCTGCTGTGTGCATATCGTTCCTGGCTGCCATTTTTCTGTTCGGTAGTCGCGGGCCAAGACTGGTTGCCCTATCTTGAAGCTCCTGGTTGGCTTCTCATTGATGTGCTGGAATTGCTTATCCTCAACATCTCGTCTTATGTTTGGTTTGAGCAAATCCAGGCGATATCTTAACCTTCGGTTAAAGAACATTTTGGTTGGTGACTGCATGTGTCGCATTCCGGTAAGCAAACAAGAAATTATCCACCTTGTGTTGTAGTGGTATGTTGTCATTATACATCACCTTTATTGCTTTTTTAAAGGTCTGAACAAACCTCTCAGCCAATCCATTTGTGGCTGGATGATATGGGGCAGATGTGTAATGTTTTACCCCATTATTCCTCAAAAACCTCCGGAAATCCTCGGACGCAAACTGTGGTCCATTGTCAGAGCAAATCTGTTCTGGCAAGCCATTCCTGGCGAAGATGGTCCGTAGGACTGCAATAGTTTTCTCCGTGGTGGTGGAGGACATTTTGATGACCTCTGCCCATTTCGAATGTGCATCCACGGCGATTAAAAACATTGAGTCCATAAATGGACCAGCAAAATCAATGTGTACCCGTTGCCATGGAGATGAGGGCCACTCCCATGGGTGGAACGGGGCCTGTGGTGGAGCGTTTTGGACTTTCTGGCATCCTGTGCATCTCTTGGTCATATCCTCAATTTCTTTATCGATTCCTGGCCACCACACAAACGCCCTGGCTAGGCTCTTCATTTTTACCCCTCCCAGATGACCCTCATGAAGCTCATTGAGCACTCTATCTCTCAACTTGGGTGGAATTACCACTCGGGATCCACACATCAAGGTCCCCCGGCACACTGACAGCTGTTCTCTCCTTGGCGAGAATGCTGGCAACAGTGAGTCGCCATGTGCTGGCCATCCCTTCACCGTCAAATCATAGACCCGAGAGAGTGTCGGGTCATTTCGGGTTTCCTTCTCTATACATGAGTTTGTAACAGGTAGACATTTGACTATGGTCGAATGGAATATCTCAACAGGGTCCACTGCAGGTGCTTCCTCCACCGTAGGCAACGGCAGGCGCGACAGCCCATCAGCGTTTCCATGCTGTTTCGTACCCTTGTACTCTATGTCGTATTGATGTGCCCCTAGAAAAAGGGACCATCTTTGCAGCCGTTGCGCCGTCATCACCGGAACGCCCTTCTTTGGGTTAAAAATGGAGACAAGAGGCTGGTGATCAGTCAGTAGGGTGAATTTCTGCCCGTGCAGATAGTGATTGAACTTCTTCACCCCCCACACCAGGCTGAGGGCGTCCCTGTCAATCTGGGCGTAGTTACGCTCAGATGAGGTTAACGAGCGCGACGCAAAGGCTATTGGCCTCTCTGAACCATCAAGGAATTTGTGTGACAGCACCGCTCCAATGCCGTAGGGAGACGCATCACATGCCAACCGAATCGGTAGTGTTGGATTGTAGTGGGCCAATACTTCTTTTTAAGTGATTAGGCATTTACATTTCTGAAAGGCACGCTTACACTCATCACTCCATTTCCATGCTACTCCAGTTTGCAGCAGGGCGTTCAGTGGGTGCAGAATTGTAGATAAATTTGGCAAGAACTTATGGTAGTAGTTCACCAACCCGAGGAACGACCTCAGTTGCGACACATTTTCTGGTGCTGGAGCCTTGACTGCTGCCTCAATCTAGTCTGGGGACTTATGTAACCCCTCTTCATCAATCATGTGGCCACAATACGAGATTTGTTTCCTGAAAAACTCGCATTTGGGGTGGTTGGCTCGTAGCCCATATTCTTGTAATCTAGTGAGCACCTGCTCCAGGTTGGCAAGGTGTTCACTGTCATTTTCGCCCGTAACCAGGATGTCGTCCAAATAACACTGGGTCCCCGGGATCCCTTGCAGGACTTGTTCCATCGCCCTCTACCAAATAGCCGGAGCTGATGCTACCCCGAATACCAGTCGGTTGTACTGGTAAAGACCTTTGTGAGTGTTTATCGTGAGGTATTTTCTAGATGCTTCTTCTACCTCCATTTGTAGATACGCTTGGGCCAGATCAATTTTCGTAAAGCGTTTCCCTCCAGATAGTGAGGTGAAAATATCTTCTATCCGCGGAAGTGGATATTGTACTGTGTGTAGGACTGGGTTCACAGTTACCTTAAAGTCCCCACAGATGCGAACCTTCTTCAGCTCCCCAGGTGTGCTGCTCAATGATTTCTTCATTACAGGAACGATGGGTGTGGCCCACTCACTCCAGTCCACCTTGGACAGCACACCCGAACGCTCCAGACTCTCCAGCTCTGCTTCGACGGCTGGGCGGATCGCGTACGGTACCGGTCTGGCCTTAAAAAATTTTGGGTTTGTGTTATCTTCAATTTTTATCATTGCCATTACTCCTTTTAGTGTCCCAAGTCCTTGCTGGAACACCTCTTTCGCGTCAGTTAGAATTTTTGACAGTTGTCCAGGTGTGACGTCGTCATCCTTTTTGTCAGCCACAGTTAGCGCCTGAATGGAATGCCAATCCAATTGTATTTTTCGGATCCATTCACGTCCCAATAATGGTGGTCCTCCATCTTGTAGTATATAGAGATACAGTTTCTGTGTTTCCTTGCTGTTGCATTTAACGGGCACCCTTATTTTTCCTCTGGGGTAGACTTTTTGCCCCGTATATGTCTTCAATACAATGGACGTGTCCTTCAAGGGTATGTATGAGAATAGCCGCTCATAGTCTCGTCGATTCATGACTGTTAGGGCTGATCCTGTGTCCAATTCCATCTTACTTGGGACCCTGCTATCATGAGGGTGACCCAAATGGTTTGGTGATACTCCTTTGCGATCACGTTGTATAACTTTAGACAACTTAGTCTCCTGCTCCCGGAGTCATTATCACTCTCCTGATCTTCTGAACTACTGTCTGTCATTTTTTTTACTTTCTTGTACTTTTCCTTAGTAGTTCTTTTCGTGTTGGTTTTCTTTCCCAACCTGCAGACTCATGCAATGTGTCCCACTTTTCCACATTGCCTGCATACTTTGTCCTTAAACCAGCAGTCCTTCTGGTCATGGGTTGTTCTGCCGCAGCGATAGAACTTTTCTGCTCCATATGCCATTTCGTTGGTGCTATATTCTTGCGGTTTCTGTTGTATTTCTGCAGCTCCCCGTGCTGCTGCTTCGTAGGATACTGCCACGCTGAAAGCCTTTTCTAGCGTAAAGTCCTTTTCCGAAAGTAGTCGTTTCTGGGTTCCTTCACTCTGGAGCCCGCAGACAAACTTATCCCTTAAGGTATCTGCCAGTCCTGCTCCGAACTGGCAGTGCTTCGATAACTTGCGTAGTTCCGTAAGATAGTCAGCATTGCTCTCATCTTTGTGCTGGTTTCTTTTATGGTACTTGAATCTTTCTGCTATCAGCAGCGGTGTAGGGTTTAGATGTTCCTGTAAGATATTGACAATCTCTTCAAAGCTTTTCTCCATTGGTTTAGCTGGGGTAATTAAATTCCGCAATAGGCCGTACGTTCTCGCGCCCATCAAATTTAATAATACCAATGCCTTCTTTTCATCGGCCACCCCATTTGCCTTGCAGTACACTTCAATTCTTTCCACATACGTGGTCCAGTCTTCTATTTCGTTGTCGAAAGCAGTGATACTGCCACTCTTTGGCATCTTGGGTGGTTTAAAATGGCGCCTCCCGTGCTTTTCCTTCTTCCCCAATGGATTAAAATGGCGCCTCCCGCGCTTTTCCTTCTTCCCCTTGCTGCCAATGCTGCTCCTAGCGTTCTAAATAGTAATGGCGGCGCCCCGCGGCTTCGGCGCATCTCTCTTTTGTTAGTTAAATTCCTTAGTTTTATTTTTCTTCGACGCTGTCCACTGCGCGTCTCTTTTCCTTCCCCTCTTTTATTTTCTCTAACGCTGCCCGGCTCTTGAGCAGCGACTGCGCCCTGTGCGCTCCACCCTCTCTCTCTCTTTTCCTTCCCGACGACGCTGCACGGCCCCCTTGCAGAGCCGCTCGATCGAGCTCAAGCCCGCC
This sequence comes from Somniosus microcephalus, assembly GCF_052327205.1. Classification (NCBI taxonomy): domain Eukaryota; kingdom Metazoa; phylum Chordata; class Chondrichthyes; order Squaliformes; family Somniosidae; genus Somniosus; species Somniosus microcephalus. Next base: position 168,967,956 of record NC_140998.1, on the reverse strand, counting down.
GCAGTCCGGAAGGGTCAGCGCACTACCTGCTACCAGCACGATTTGCTGGAACACCTTGACTGGGGAGCCAAGCCCAGCTCTCCACAGCTTCCCCTGCGATTCACTGAACTCCAATGGATCACTGGGCGGTTGCCCACGGTCGACGCCCGTTGCTCTGGCTTCGACCTCCAAGAAGCTTCTTTTCAGGGATGGATCCCCGTGAGGTGATGCAGTACTGCAGGTGAGTTCAAACCTGCTCGTCGCCACTGTAGTGTCCGTGTATCAATAACACACGGACTGCAGGAGAACGGTAATAACAGGTGTTTACTGAACAGAGGGTATGCTGGAACTGAAAGTACAGAAGCCTGCTACGGCTTTATATACAGGTGTGGGCACTGCCGGTACTACAGTATAAAAGCAGTTCTCTCTTAAAGGTACATACACAACACCTGGGGTCTCTCACACTATACCCTGGGGTCACACACTATACCCTGGGGTCTCTCACACTATACCCTGGGGTCTGTCACACTATACCCTGGGGTCTCTCACACTATACCCTGGGGTCTCTCACACTATACCCTGGGGTCTGTCACACTATACCCTGGGGTCTCTCACAGTATATCCTGGTGTCTCACACACTATACCCTGGGGTCTCACACACTATACCCTGGGGTCACACACTATACCCTGGGGTCTCACACACTATACCCTGGGGTCACACACTATACCCTGGGGTCTCTCACAGTATATCCTGGTGTCTCACACACTATACCCTGGGGTCTCACACACGATACCCTGGGGTCACACACAGTATACCCTGGGGTCTCTCACACTATACCCTGGGGTCACACACTATACCCTGGGGTCTCTCACACTATACCTGGTGTCTCACACACTATATCCTGGTGTCTCACACACTATACCCTGGGGTCTCACACACTATACCCTGGGGTCACACACAGTATACCCTGGGGTCTCTCACACTATACCCTGGGGTCACACACAGTATACCCTGGGGTCTCTCACACTATACCCTGGGGTCACACACTATACCCTGGGTTCTCACACACTATACCCTGGTGTCTCACACACTATACCCTGGGGTCACACACTATACCCTGGGGTCTCTCACACTATATCCTGGGGTCACACACACTATACCCTGGGGTCACACACTATACCCTGGGGTCTCACACACTATACCTGGGGTCTCACACACTTTACCCTGGGGTCTCACACACTATACCCTGGGGTCTCTCACACTATACCCTGGGGTCACACACTATACCCTGGGGTCTCACACACTATACCTGGGGTCTCACACACTTTACCCTGGGGTCTCACACACTATACCCTGGGGTCTCCCACATTATACCCTGGGGTCTCTCACACTTTACCCTGGGGTCACACACTATACCCTGGGGTCTGTCACACTATACCCTGGGGTCTCACACATTATACCCTGGGGTCTCACACACTATACCCTGGGGTCTCACACACTATACCCTGGGGTCTCTCACACTATACCCTGGGGTCACACACTATACCCTGGGGTCTCACACACTATACCCTGGGGTCTCTCACACTATACCCTGGGGTCACACACACTATACCCTGGGGTCTCTCACACTATACCCTGGGGTCACACACACTATACCCTGGGGTCTCTCACACTATACCCTGGGGTCACACACACTATACCCTGGGGTCTCTCACACTATACCCTGGGGTCACACACACTATACCCTGGGGTCTCTCACACTATACCCTGGGGTCTCACACACTATACCCTGGTGTCTTTCACACTATACCCTGGGGTCTCTCACACTATACCCTGGGGTCTCTCACACTATACCCTGGGGTCTCTCACACTATACCCTGGGGTCTCACACACTATACCCTGGTGTCTTTCACACTATACCCTGGGGTCACACACTATACCCTGGGGTCTCACACACTATACCCTGGGGTCTCACACACTATACCCTGGGGTCACACACTATACCCTGGGGTCTCTCACACTATACCCTGGGGTCTCTCACACTATACCCTGGGGTCTCTCACACTATACCCTGGGGTCTCTCACACTATACCCTGGGGTCTCTCACACTATACCCTGGGGTCACACACTATACCCTGGGGTCACATTATACCCTGGGGTCACACACTATACCTTGAGGTCTCTCACACTATACCCTGGTGTCTTTCACACTATACCCTGGGGTCTCACACACTATACCCTGGGGTCTCACTCACTATACCCTGGGGTCTCTCACACTATACCCTGGGGTCACATTATACCCTGGGGTCACACACTATACCCTGGGGTCACACACTATACACTGGTGTCTTTCACACTATACCCTGGGGTCTCACACACTATACCCTGGGGTCTTTCACACTATACCCTGGGGTCTCACACACTATACCCTGGGGTCATATTATACCCTGGGGTCATATTATACCCTGGGGTCACACACTATACCCTGGGGTCACATTATACCCTGGGGTCACACACTATACCCTGGGGTCTCTCACATTATACCCTGGGGTCACACACTATACCCTGGGGTCACACGCTATACCCTGGGGTCACATTATACCCTGGGGTCACACACTATACCCTGGGGTCACACACACTATACCCTGGGGTCACATTATACCCTGGGGTCACACACTATACCCTGGGGTCACATTATACCCTGGGGTCACACACTATACCCTGGGGTCACACACACTATACCCTGGGGTCACACACTATACCCTGGGGTCACATTATACCCTGGGGTCACACACTATACCCTGGGGTCTCTCACACTATACCCTGGGGTCACACACACTATACCCTGGGGTCACACACTATACCCTGGGGTCTCTCACACTATACCCTGGGGTCACACACACTATACCCTGGGGTCACACACATTATACCCTGGGGTCACACACTATACCCTGGGGTCACACACACTATACCCTGGGGTCACACACTATACCCTGGGGTCACACACACTATACCCTGGGGTCACACACATTATACCCTGGGGTCACACACTATACCCTGGGGTCACACACACTATACCCTGGGGTCACACATTATACCCTGGGGTCACACACTATACCCTGGGGTCACACACTATACCCTGGGGTCACATTATACCCTGGTCCCACACACTTGCAGTGGGGAAAGAGTTAAACTGACATTGCTGGCAGTTTCACTGAATGGTGTAATAAAGACCATACTTTGCAGTAGTAAGCTTTTTTCTAAGTTGCTGAATTGGCAGTTGATAACATAGTCAGATGTGGAAACCAAAAGAGGCCTAAGAGGATGTAAGTTCTGTTCTGGCAGGAAAGTAAAACAATGAAGGAGGCCGAGAGAGGCAGGAAAGGAGGACAATGAGTACCCCATCTGGCATAAACAAAGGTCAGAGGTGCAACAACAGCTTGAGGGATAACAGCCGTTAATAAAGGCGGTACTTTAATGTAACGTGGCATAGGCAACCAATCAGTGAAGATGCATGCGGGCCAAGGTCCAATCAGGTGGCAGGAATGAATTTTGACATGTGTATTGTAATGTATAAAAATGTAGTGTTTGCTGGACCAATTTGGAAAGGTCTGGCTAAGACAGAGCAGACTGTCTCCCCACCGGTGCAATAAAGACAACTTGACTATCGATCTAAAACCTTGTGTTTAGTGTTGGTTTAAAATACTCCACAACAATTGGCATCACGAACAGGATCCACACGGATGGGAGGCACAGGCGAGTGAAGCTGAGCCAAAAACGTGAGTACTTTATAATACCACGTACAGTTAAACATAGAAACATAGAAGATAGGAGCAGGAGTAGGCCATTCGGCCCCTCGAGCCTGTTCCGCCATTCAATGCGATCATGGCTGATCATCCAAACTCAGTACCCTGTCCCTGCCTTCTCCCCATATCCCTTGATCCCTTTAGCCTTAAGAAATATATCTAACTCCTTCTTGAATATATTTAATGAATTGGCCTCAACTGCCTTCTGTGGTAGAGAATTCCACAGGTTCACCACTCTCTGGGTGAAGAAATTCCTCCTCATCTCAGTCCTAAATGTCCTACCCCTTATCTTTAGACTGTGACCCCTGGTTCTGGACTCCCCCGCCATCGGGAACATCCTTCCTACATCTAGTCTGTCTAATCCTGTTAGGGCATGGTAACACCGTCTCGTGTCCACCGCCCCCTTTGGAATCAAAGAACTGAAAGGTTTGAATCGATAAGTCAAGCGGTCTTGAGGTTAGGGAGGAATGCGCGGAAGTATAGGCGGGGTATGAGTTGCAAGTAGTGCGTTAACTTTGGAGAAAAAGTCTAAAGCATACCTCTGACAACTTGAGTTGCAAGTAGTGCAGAAAGTTTAAGCGTACCTCTGACAACTCCAGTTGCAAGTAGTGCTAAGCATACCTCTGACAACAAATTGTTGCAAGTATGGTCTCTGCAAGAGTAAAGTAAGGGAGGTACCTCTGACAACTGCGGTTACAAGTACCGTCTTACTCTGCGAGAGTAAAGTAAGGGAGGTACCTCTGACAACTGCGGTTACAAGTACTGTCTCACTCTGCGAGAGTAAAGTAAGGGACTTACCGCTGACAACTGCGGTTACAAGTACCGTCTCACTCTGCGAGAGTAAAGTAAGGGATGTACCGCTGACAACTGCGGTTACAAGTACCGTCTCACTCTGCGAGAGTAAAGTAAGGGACGTACCGCTGACAACTGCGTTTACAAGTACCGTCTCACTCTGTGAGAGTAAAGTAAGGGATGTACCGCTGACAACTGCGGTTACAAGTACCGTCTCACTCTGCGAGAGTAAAGTAAGGGATGTACCACTGACAACTGCGGTTACAAGTACCGTCTCACTCTGCGAGAGTAAAGTAAGGGACGTACCGCTGACAACTGCGGTTACAAGTACCGTCTCACTCTGCGAGAGTAAAGTGAGGGACGTACCGCTGACAACAATTAACCATGGGAAGTGAAAAACTCGAGTGGGGACCGGTGGGGTCTGTGACACGCTATTTAGCGAACAAAAATAAAAGATTAATTGACAAAATGGTTAAAAACGATAGGCAACCGAATGACCCACCAGTAAAACAAAGAGAATGGTGGGCTAAAGAAACAAAATTAAAGGAAGAATAGGCCATCATTTTAGTGGCTCACGCATATTATGAGTTGAGTAGACGTACTCGAATTTGGACCAAAAACGGGTGCCAAAATTGTACCCGAGTACCAGTAATTTAAGAAAGGGAATAAGGAAAAAATTTAAGTTTTATCGACACAGATGCTATCAGTTTCTGTCCAAACAAGTAAAATACAGAATTTGCTGAGTGAAAGGAATCTTAAAAGGAATGCTGGAATCTCAGTTTGTGTGAAAGTGTGTGTTAAAAGTGTGGAAGTTTTCTGTCTTTGAAAGAAAATGTCTGTTGCGTTTGTTTTAGCTCCACCCACTCTTTTTTACAGAGAGCTAAAAGCTGTTTAACCCTTTGAAGACTTGTCTTGCATGATGGACAAGCGTGTGTTGTTTTAAGTTTGTTAATTGTTTTACAAAAGATAAGCTTCAGCCTTGAAGTCACAGTTGCCAATGTGCCTGGAAGAAAACGATGCTATGGTTTCTTTCTTTTTCAAGTGATACTGCTTAGTTAAAAATAAAAATTGATCTGGATTGGATTGGAGTTATGAGGTTAATTAACCTATTAAAATCAGACTTTGATTGTGGCCACGGTGAAATTCTGGTTGGTGTAAATTTGTGTAGCCCGCATTGAATAAGATATTTAATGGTCTGAAACCAGACTTTAAAATATTTACAGTCTTGGATATAGCGAACGGGTTCTGGTCCATACCATTGGCAGAGGAATCACAAGGGAAATTCGCCTTTACTGTTGGGGATAGACAGTATACATGGACCAGGGTCCCGCAGGGGTTCCACAATAGTCCAAATATATTCCACCGTGTACTGAGTCAAGCCTTAGACGAGTTAGACCTATCAAAGTACCAGAGCGCCCTACTCCAATATGTCGATGACATAATGATTGCATCAGAGGATGCTAAAGGATACATGGGAGCAGTACTAGTCACCCTCCAGACACTTAAGAAAGCTGGCTTTAAATTGAAACCCAAAAAGGCACAGGTTGGACTGTCCAAAGTAAAGTATCTAGGGCATGAAATTAGCCAGGGCTATAAGGCACTCCCACAGGAACGAAAGGCAGCCATAAAAGATATGTCAAGGCCAGTGACCGTCTGTGGAGTGAGGAAAGTGTTGGGACTATAACTACTGCAGGTATTTTATTTCTGACTTTGCAGGGAAAGCAGAGCCGATTCAACGTTTAGTTAAAGGGGGGAGACCCACCACGGATAGGATAGAATGGAAATCGGAGCAGGACGAGGCTTATGCAAAATTAAAAGCAGCCCTGACGTCCGCACCCGCACTAGGATTGCCAAATCCAGTCAAAACCATTCCATATATATTATAGTATAGACGGGGACTTCTGTAACGCTATACTCACCCAAGAGTACGGGGGAGATATGAAGCCAATTGCCTATTACTTCACCCAACAAACCCCCATGGCTAAAGGAATGGCGAGATGCGTGGTGGCCCTCGACTGCGCCGCATGGGCGGTGCGATATGCAAGCCCGTCACTATGTCAGGACTATTATGTTCGTGTATAATTGAGACACGGACTGCAGGAGTTGATTATAACAAGTCTTTACTGAATGGAGACAACCTGGAAACTGAAACTACAGAAGCCTGCTAGGGCCTTTTATACAGGGGTGGTCACTGCCGGTACTGCAATCTGAGACCAGTTATTCCCTTAAAGGTACATACACAACAATTCCTCCCCTTTTAGATAAACAGTACATAACATTCATTTAACAACTAAATAATAACTAATTACAATTACGGTTGCTAGATACATTGGTTGAAGTTAAGCAATTATAAGTTCAGTCTTTGAGAGGCTTCCTGATTCTGTCTGGATAACGCCTCTTTGGGATATCAGGTTCTTCTGGCAAGGTTGAGTCGGGATCAATGTCGTTGTTTGGTTCGTCTGCTTCCAATATCACCGATTCTGCGGTAGATGCAATTGGTACTTCGGTTTCATCGCCAGGTGTATCAGATCGTGGTGTGGAGTTGACATTTTCCAGTGACTCTAGAATCTGGTCAGCATGGCGTCTTACAATGCTCTCTCCAACGTCCACGGTATACATTAGAGGTCCTTGCCGTGTACAGATCGTTCCTGGCTGCCATTTCTCTGTGCGGTAGTCCCGGGCCAAAACTGGTTGACCTATCTTAAAACTCCTGGTCGGCCTTTCATTCATATTCTGAAACTGCCTGTTCTCCACATCTCTTCTGACGTTTGGCTTAACCAAATCCAAGCGGCATCGTAGTCTTCGATTGAAGAACATCATGGCTGGAGTTTGGTTGGTAACCGCATGTGTCGCATTCCGGTAGGCAAACAAGAAGTTATTCACCTTGTGTTGTAGGGGTATATCTTCATTACACATTGCCTTGATAGCCTTCTTGAATGTTTGAACAAACCTCTCGGCCAATCCATTAGTGGCTGGATGATATGGGGCGGATGTGTAATGCTTAACACCATTGTTCTTTAAGAACCTCTGGAACTCTTCAGACACAAACTGTGGTCCGTTGTCAGAGCAAATCTGTTCAGGCAGCCCATTCCTGGCGAATATGGTTCGTAAGACTGTGATAGTTTTTTCTGTGGTGGTTGAGGACATTTTTATTACCTCTGGCCACTTTGAATGTGCATCCACCGCAATTAAAAACATCGAGTCCATAAAGGGACCAGCAAAATCAATGTGCACCCTTTGCCATGGAGATGAGGGCCACTCCCATGGATGTAGAGGGGCTTGTGGTGGGGCGTTTTGGACCTTCTGGCATCCCGTACAGCTCTTGGTCATCTCTTCGATTTCTCTATCGATTCCCGGCCACCACACAAACGCTCTGGCTAAGTTCTTCATTTTTACCCCTCCCAGATGACCCTCATGAAGCTCATTGAGCACTCTATCCTTCAATTTGGGTGGAATTACTACTCTGCATCCACACATCAAGGTTCCTCTGCACACTGACAGCTGTTCTCTTCTCGGCGAGAATGCTGGCAGCAGTGGTTCGCCATGTGCTGGCCATCCCTTCACCGTTAAATCATAGACCCAGGAGAGTGTCGGGTCATTTCGTGTTTCCTTTTCTATGTTTGCATTCGTCACAGGGAGACATTCGACTATAGTCGAGTGGAATAACTCCACTGGATCTGTTAAGTCTGTGTGTTATATTGAGAATTACTACACAGACCACAAGAGTAAAATTTAACAGGTCTTTACTATTCGAAGGTCAGGGCGGAACTGCCCAATAAATCATTACACAGCACTTATATACCGGTGTGGTCACCACCGGTATTACAGTATACAGCAGCCAAGATAAAGTAGTGCAACTCTTAAAATAGTTCTCTTAAAGGTGGAACGGTTACATACACCACAATCCTCCCTTTTTAGCTTAACAGTATATATTCCCCATTACATAACATAATAACATATATACACAACTTCATGTAAAACAGTTCACAGATTCAGTCTCTCTGGAGGCTTCCTGACTCGGTCCGGATAACGCCTCGGTGGTGTAGTAGTTTTCGGTGGTGTAGTAGGTTCTTTTGGCAAGGTCGATTCGGCTTGAATGCCCGTGTCGGGTTCATCTGATTCCAGTATCACCGGATCGGAGGTAGATCCTATGGGTATCTCTGCTTCATCATTAGGCATATAGAGTTGTGGAGTAGGTTGTCCCTTTTCAGATGACTCTATGATCTGGTCAACATGGCGCCTTATTATGCTTTCACCAATGTCCACGGTATACATCAGCGGTCCGAGTCGTGTGCAAATAGTTCCAGGCTGCCATTTCTCGGTACGGTAGTCCCGGGCCAAAACTTGTTGACCTATCTGGAAGGTTCTAGTTGGCCTTTCATTCATGCCTTGAAATTGCCGGTTCTCTACGTCCCTTCTGATGTTTGGCTTGATCAAATCCAGCCGGCATCTTAGTCTTCTATTGAAAAACATCATGGCGGGAGTTTGGTTTGTAACCGCATGTGTGGCATTCCTGTACGCCAACAAGAAGTTATCTACCTTATGTTGTAGATTTATGTCTTCCTTACCCATGGCCTTTATGGCCTTCTTGAAGGTCTGGACAAACCTTTCAGCTAATCCATTGGTGCGGGATGGTATGGGGCGGACGTGTAGTGCTTAACCCCATTGTTTTTTAAGAACTTCCTGAATTCTTCGGACACAAATTGCGGTCCATTATCAGAACAGATCTGTTCCGGCAGCCCATTCCTGGCAAATATGGTCCTTAATACTGTGATGGTTTTTTCCGTGGTGGTGGAGGACATCTTTATTACCTCCGGCCACTTGGAGTGTGCATCCACCGCGATTAAGAACATTGAGTCCATAAATGGACCAGCAAAGTCGATATGTACCCTTTGCCATGGAGATGAGGGCCACTCCCATGGATGTAGAGGAGCTTGTGATGGGGCGTTTTGGACCTTCTGGCATCCTAGACAGCTCTTGGTCATTTCTTCGATGTCTCCATCGATATCTGGCCACCACACAAACGCTCTGGCTAGGTTCTTCATTTTCACTCCACCCAGATGCCCCTCGTGAAGCTCCTTTAGCACTTTATGCTGGAGTTTGGGTGGAATCACCACTCTGGATCCACACATCAAGGTTCCTCGGCACACTGACAGCTGTTCTCTTCTTTGTGAAAATGCTGGCAACAGTGGTTCGCCATGTGCTGGCCATCCCTTCACCGTTAAATCGTAGACTCGTGAGAGAGTCGGGTCATTTCTTGTTTCCTTTTCGATCGTAGAATTTGTTACTGGTAGACATTCCACTATGGTTGAGTGGAACATCTCCACTGGGTCCACTGTAGGCGCCTCTTCTACCGTTGGCAACGGTAGGCGCGATAAACCGTCAGCATTCCCATGCTGTTTTGATCCTTTGTATTCTATGTCATATTGGTGTGCCCCTAGGAAAAGGGACCACCTCTGTAGCCTTTGCGCTGTCATAACGGAAACGCCCTTTTTAGGGTTGAATATGGATACCAACGGCTGGTGGTCTGTCAGCAGTGTAAACTTCTGGCCCTGCAGGTAATGGTTAAACTTCTTTACTCCCCACACCAGGCTGAGAGCCTCCCTATCTATCTGAGCATAGTTGCGCTCAGCGGAGGTCAATGATCTGGATGCAAATGCGACTGGCCTTTCCGAGCCATTTGGCAACTTGTGTGAGAGTACTGCTCCAATACCATAAGGAGAAGCATCACAAGCTAAACGAATAGGTAGCGTTGGGTTGAAGTGAGCCAACACTTCCTCTGAGGTGATCAATGCCTTGCTTTTGCAAAAGGCCTTCTTACAGTCCTCGCTCCACTTCCATGGTACTTCTTTCTGCAAAAGAGCATTCAGCGGGTGCAGCACCGTGGATAGATGTGGCAGAAACTTATGGTAATAGTTAATCAACCCTAGGAATGACCTCAACTGGGATACATTTTCCGGAGCGGGAGCCTTCACAACAGCTTCGATCTTGTCAGGTGACTTGTGCAGCCCCTCCTGGTCAATGACATGACCACAGTACGAGATCCGTTTCTGAAAGAACTCACATTTCTGGCGATTAACTCGAAGGCCATATTCCTTCAACCTGGTGAGCACCAGTTTCAAATTTGCAAGGTGTTCCTCATCGTCATCTCCTGTAATCAGGATATCGTCCAAGTAACATTGAGTGCTTGGAATTCCCTGTAATACCTGCTCCATGGCCCTCTGCCAAATTGCTGGAGCCGAAGCCACTCCAAAAACCAGTCTATTATATCGATACAAGCCTCTGTGCGTGTTGATTGTGAGATACTGGCGCGACTCTTCCTCGACTTCCATCTGTAAGTACGCTTGCGCCAGGTTTATCTTGGTGAAGCGTTTCCCGCCAGACAATGAAGCAAAGATATCCTCAATCCGCGGAAGCGGATATTGCACCGTGTGAAGCACCGGATTAACTGTGATCTTGAAGTCTCCACAGATGCGGACCTTCCCCGGTTCCCCTGGCTTGTTACTCGATGAACGCTTCATGACGGGAACAATGGGCGTTGCCCACTCACTCCAGTCCACCTTAGACAGTACTCCTGAATGTTCTAGCCCTTCCAGCTCAGCTTCCACAGCAGGTCGTATCGCATAAGGTACCGGTCTGGCTTTGAAAAATTTTGGGTTTGCATGTTCTGCAATCTTGATTTTTGCCTTAATTCCTCTCAGTGTTCCCAGTCCCTGTTGGAACACCTCTTTAGCCTCATCCAATATTCTGGACAATCGTTCAGGTTTGACATCTTTTTTTCCGGAATCTACCGTTATTACGTTTAGGGAGTGCCAGTCCATATTTATTTTCCTGATCCACTCCCGTCCCAGAAGTGGTGGACCTCCCTCAGGTAGTACATATAAGTCCATTCCTTGGTGTTCTTTACCCTTGTGTACCACCTTGACTTTTATCTTTCCGATGGGGTATACTCTTTGCCCCGTGTATGTCTGCAATACTATCTCCGTATCCCGTAGGGGAATATGTTTGAATAACTTTTTGTAATCTTGCTTATTCATGACAGTCAACGCCGATCCGGTGTCCAATTCCATCTTCACTTGGACTCCTGCTATCTGAAGTGTGACCCAGATAGTTTGTAGGTCAGCTTCCTTACTCACATTGTGAATTCTCAGACTACCCAGTTCCTTGCTGTTGGAGTCTGAATCCGAATTCTGTTCATCCGAACTCTTCTCAGCCACCTTATGTACCTTTCTGCACTTTTCCTGTGGTGACTTTTTGTTGCTGGTCTTCTTTCCTGACCGGCATACTTTAGCTATGTGACCAAGCTTGCCACATTTTCTACATTCCTGGTTTTTAAACCAGCATTGGTTCTGATCGTGTGTTGTCTTTCCACAACGATAACATTTCGTTGTACCCAAAGCCATTTGATCTACGCTGAGTACCGCTGCCTTCAGCTGCATTTTCGCAGTGCCTCTCGCTGCGGCTTCGTGCGATGCTGCAATAGTCACAGCCTTATCAAGTGTAAGATCATTCTCTTCAAGCAGCCGCTTTTGTGTTCCTTCTTTCGACAATCCACACACGAATTTGTCTCTCAGTGCCTCTGTCAGACTTTCCCCAAACTGACAGTATTTCGCTAGCTTACGCAGTTCAATTAAATACTCCGCGTTGCTTTCCTCTTTCAGTTGCGTTCTCGCATAAAATTTAAATCGTTCCGCTAACATCAGCGGTGTGGGGTTCAAATGATTTTTCAGGACAGCAACAATTTTAGCGAAAGTCTGATCCACCGGTTTAGCTGGTGATAGAAGATGCTTCAATAGCCTGTATGTCTTCGCACCCATTGAGTTTAGTAAGGTTAGTGCTTTATCTTCATCTGATATTTTATTTGCCTTACAATATATCTCTATGCGTTCTACATACGTGGCCCAATCTTCAACATTGGGATCGAAATCGTTGATGTTACCACACTTAGGCATCCTCGCAATCTTCTTGAGAAACAAAAAGAAATTTTTCTTTTCTTTTTTTTTTTTTTTTCCAAAATGGCGGTTTCCCGCGCTTGTCTTCTTCCCCCGCCTACGAAAATGGTGGCTTCCCGCGTTTGCCTTTCTCCCTCGCTGGCTGTAATGGCGATTGCCGTATTGCTGCGTTCGCCCTCCCCAGCGGTTTTCAAATCGTGCCTCCCAGCCCCTCTTGCAGTCCGGTCCTTCCCCCCCCCCGGCTGCGGATGAGTTCTCCGCGGTTTTTTTTTTTATTTTCTCCCGCGCCTTACGCTGACCCGGTCGCTGCGCCTCGCGGCCTCGGTAGCTGCCCAGCCTTTCTCACTGGTCGCGGTCGAGCTCTTTCTCGACGCTGTTGCGTCTCCCAGCCCGCTATTTTCTCCCGCGCCTTACGCTGTGCCGGTCGCTGCGCCTCGCGGCCTCGGTAGCTGCCCGGCCTTTTTCACCGGTCGCAGTCGAGCTCTCTCTCGACGCTGTTGCGTCTCCCAGCCCGCTTGTAGCCCGGTCTCTCACACCGGCTGCGTTTGCATTCACCGCGGCTTCCGTGCCTTACGCTGCCCCAGTCTCAGCGCCTCTGGCCCCGACTTCTGTCCGGCTCTTTTCCCCGGCCGTGGTCGAGTTCTCCGCCCTTATATCCTCCGTTTTTATTTTCTCCCCTACTCACAGTCAACGTGGCCGACTTGCTGCTCGTCGCTGATCGGCTTACCCACCACCGTGATAGAAGGGATGATCACTGCCTGTTGCTGATGGAAGGCTTCGTGTCAGAATTCTTCCTTTGCTCTGCAGACCCGAGTCTTTTCTCAGCAGAATGATGAGGGCGGATGCCTCCTCTCGACGCCCGTTAAACTGCCTTGGATGTATCTCTGCCGCAGGGTAAGATCGTACTCGTCGCCACTGTTAAGTCTGTGTGTTATATTGAGAATTACTACACAGACCACAAGAGTAAAATTTAACAGGTCTTTACTATTCGAAGGTCAGGGCGGAACTGCCCAATAAATCATTACACAGCACTTATATACCGGTGTGGTCACCACCGGTATTACAGTATACAGCAGCCAAGATAAAGTAGTGCAACTCTTAAAATAGTTCTCTTAAAGGTGGAACGGTTACATACACCACAGGATCCACTGCCAGTTCTTCTTCCACCGTCGGCAACGGTAGGCGCGACAATCCATCAGCATTCCCATGCTGTTTAGTTCCTTTGTACTTGATGTCATATTGGTGTGCCCCTAGGAAAAGGGACCACCTCTGTAGCCATTGTGCCGTCATTATCGGTACGCCCTTCTGAAGGTTGAAAATGGAGATGAGAAGTTGATGATCAGTTAGTAAAGTAAATTTCTGACCGTGCAGGTAGTGATTGAACTTCTTCACCCCCCACACCAGGCTGAGGGCCTCTCTGTCAATCTGGGCGTAGTTACGCTCGGCTGAAGTTAACGAGCGTGACGCAAAAGCTATCGGCCTCTCTGAACCATCAAGGAATTTATGTGACAGTACCACCCCAACACCATAGGGAGACGCATCACACGCCAGTCTTATCGGTAGTGATGGGTTGTAGTGAGCCAATACTTCTCTTGAAGTGATTAGGTCCTTACTCTTCTGAAAGGCCCGCTTACATTCATCGCTCCATTTCCATGCTACTCCCGTTCGTAGTAGGGCGTTCAGTGGATGCAGAATTGTGGACAAATTCGGCAAAAACTTATGGTAGCAATTCACCAATCTGAGGAATGACCTCAGTTGCAACACATTTTCAGGCACTGGAGCCTTAACTACCGCCTCAATTTTGTCAGGGGACTTATGCAACCCCTCTTCATCAATCACGTGGCCACAATACAATATCTGTTTCTTAAAAAACTCGCACTTAGTGCGATTGGCTCGTAGCCCATGTTCACGTAGTCTAGTGAGCACCTGCTCTAGGTTGGCAAGGTGTTCACTGTCATCTTCACCTGTCACTAGGATGTCGTCCAAGTAACACTGAGTCCCCGGAATCCCTTGCAGGACTTGTTCCATCGCTCTTTGCCATATCGCCGGAGCTGATGCTACTCCGAATACCAGTTGATTATACTGGTAAAGACCTTTGTGAGTGTTTATCGTGAGATACTTCCTGGAGGATTCTTCAACCTCCATCTGCAAATATGCTTGTGCTAGGTCAATTGTTGTAAAATGCTTCCCTCCAGATAGTGAGGCGAAGATATCTTCTATCCTTGGAAGAGGATATTGTACTGTGTGAAGGACTGGGTTCACCGTCACCTTGAAGTCCCCACAGATGCGAACCTTCCTTGGCTCCTCAGACTTATTGTTTAACGTTTTCTTCATGACAGGAACGATGGGTGTCGCCCACTCGCTCCAGTCTACCTTAGATAACACGCCTGCCTTCTCCAGATTCTCCAGCTCTGCCTCGACGGCTGGGCGAATTGCATATGGTACCGGTCTTGCTTTGAAAAACTTGGGAATTGCATTCTCCTCTATTTTTATCGAGGCGGTTACGCCTTTAAGAGTGCCCAGTTCTTGTTGAAATACCTCTTTGGCGTCAGCTAAGATTGTTGACAATTGTCCAGGAGTGACGTTGTCATCCTTTTTACCAGCCACCGTCAGTGCCTGAATGGAGTGCCAGTCTAAACTTATCTTTCTGATCCATTCACGTCCCAATAACGGTGGTCCACCATCTTGCAGTATGCACAGATACAATTTCTGTATTTCCTTGCCGTTGTATTCGACAGGCACCCTTATTTTTCCTCTGGGGTATACTTTTTGCCCCGTATACGTCTTCAAGACAATGGATGTCTCTTTCAAGGGTATGTGTGAGAATAGCCGCTCGTAGTCTCGTCGATTCATGACGGTCAGGGCTGATCCTGTATCCAATTCCATTTTGACTTGGGACCCTGCTATCGTGAGGGTGACCCAAATGGTTCGGTGATCCTCTTTTGCGATTACGTTGTGAAGTTTGAGACAGCTTAGTCTCTTGTTCCCGGATTCACTATCGCTCATCTGGTCTTCGGAACTACTGTCCGTCATCTTTTGTACTTTCCTGTACTGTTCCTTAGTAGCCTTTTTGTTGTCGTTAGTCTTCTTCCCAGACCTGCAAACTCGTGCAATGTGTCCCATCTTTCCGCATTGCCTGCATATTTTGTCCTTGGACCAGCAGTCCTTCTGGTCATGGGTTGTTCTGCCACAGCGATAACATTTTTCAAATCCCCGTGTCATTTCGTGGGTGCCGTATTCCTGTGGCTTTTGTTGTATTTCCACAGCTCCCCTTGCTGCTGCTTCGTACGATACTGCCACGCTGAAAGCCTTATCTAGCGTCAGCTCTTTCTCTGAGAGTAACCTCTTCTGGGTTCCTTCACTCAGGAATCCACAGACAAATTTGTCCCGTAGAGTATCTGTCAGTCCTGCTCCGAACTGGCAGTGCTTTGATAGCTTGCGTAGTTCCGTAAGGTAATCAGCATTGCTCTCATCTTTATGCTGATTTCTCCTGTGGAATTTAAATCTTTCTGCTATCAGCAGCGGTGTAGGATTTAGGTGTTCCTGTAGGATATCAACAATTTTGTTAAAACTCTTCGCCATCGGTTTGGCTGGAGTGATCAGGTTCCGCAATAGGCCGTACGTTCTTGCGCCCATTAAGTTTAGTAGTACCGATGCCTTTTTCTCATCGGCTACTTCGTTTGCCTCGCAATATACTTCGACTCTTTCCACATACGTGGTCCAGTCTTTCATTGCATTATCGAAGGCAGTGATATTGCCAATCTTCGGCATCTTGGAAATCTAAGATGGCGCCTCCCGCACTTTGCCCTCTTCCCCGATTTAAGAAAATGGCGCCTCCCGCGCTTTCCGTCTTCTCCGCCGCTGCTAGCGCTGTTGCTGGCGTTTTATGCCTTGATGGCGACACCCTATGGTCTTCGCGCACTTCCCCCCCGCGCTGCTGCTAACGCCACTCTCCACGGTTCCCGTGGCAAACTGCAGCTCCTCACGGCTTTCTGCGCTTCTAATTTCTTTTTCCCCGTCGTCGGAGCAACCCTACGGGACACTTTCCTCCCTCTTCTCGGGTCTGTACGCTGCCCGGCTTCGTAGTACCGGCCGCACCCTGTGTGCTCCACCCTCTCTCTCTCTCTCCTCTTCCCGACAACGCTGCTCGGCCCCGTTGAAAAGCCACCCGATCGAGCTCTAGCCCGCCGCAGCCCAGGAAGGATCAGTGTACTACCTGCCACCAGCCCGATTAGCTGGAACACCATCGACAGGATAACCAAGCCCCGCTCTCGACAGCCTCTCCTGCAAATCTTCAACTCCGATGAATCAGAGGCGGTTGCCCACGGTCGACGCCCGTTTCTTCTGTTTGTTTTTTTTTTCTTTCTTCCTTCTGGCCTCGACCTCTGACAACTTCGCTTCAGCGATGGATCCCCATGAGGTGGTGCAGACTGTAGGTAAGTTTGGATCTGCTCGTCGCCAGTATTATGTCCGTGTATAATTGAGACACGGACTGCAGGAGTTGGTTATAACAGGTCTTTACTGAGTGGAGACAAACGGGAACTACTATGCAAAGTTACTACACAGGCTTATATACAGGGGTGGTCACTACTGGTACTGCAGGATACAGGGGCTGCAGAATATAGCTCCTTCTGCAAAGTACATACACTACATAGACGAGCTTTCCAGAAGTGTAAAGAATTGATCATATCAAAAGAGGTGTTCACAGAATCACAGAATCACAGGTGTTGGCCCATTTCAACCCAGCACTACCAATTCGTTTGGCATGTGATGCATCACCCTATGGTATTGGAGCAGTGCTGTTGCACAAATTCCCAGACGGGTTGGAGAGGCCAGTAGCCTTTGCGTCTCGGTCACTAACCTCAGCCGAGCGCAACTACGCCCAGATTGACAGGGAGGCCCTCAGCCTAGTATGGGGAGTAATAAAATTCAACCACTATCTGCATGGACAGAAGTTCACCTTGCTGACTGACCACCAACCACTTGTCTCCATCTTTAATCCTAAGAAGGGCGTGCCAGTAATGACTGCACAGCGGTTACAAAGATGGTCCCTGTTTCGGGGGGCGAATCAATATGAAATAGAATATAAAGGCACGAGACAGCATGGGAACGCTGATGGGCTATCGCGCCTGCCACTGCCTACTGTGGAGGAAGCACCAGCAGTGGACCCTATCGAGATATTTTATTCGTCAATAATTGAACAATTGCCAGTAACAAACGCGGATATAGAGGAGACCCGCAATGATCCGACGCTGTCGAGGGTATATGAATTGATGGTGAGGGGATGGCCAACACATGGCGACTCACTGTTGCCAGCATTCTCATCCAGAAGAGAACAGCTGTCAGTATGCCAGGGGACAGTGATGTGTGGATCCAGAGTGGTGATTCCACCCAAGTTAAGGGAGAGAGTGCTAAATGAGCTACATGAAGGTCATCTGGGGGGAGTGAAAATGAAAAGCCTAGCTAGGGCTTATGTGTGGTCACCGGGAATCGATCAACAAATCGAAGACCTAACTAAGAGCTGCTTAGGATGCCAGAAGGTCCAAAATGCACCACCACATGCCCCTCTACACCCATGGGAGTGGCCCTCCTCTCCATGGCAACGGGTGCACATTGATTTCGCTGGTCCATTCATGGACTCAATGTTCTTAATAGCAGTGGATGCTCATTCAAAGTGGCCTGAGGTGAGAAAGATGTCTTCAACCACTACAGAGAAAACGATTGCAGTCCTACGGACCATATTTGCCAGAAACGGGTTGCCAGAGCAGATCTGCTCTGATAATGGACCACAGTTTGTGTCCGACGAGTTCCAAAAATTCATGAAAAGGAATGGGGTAAGGCATTACACATCCGCCCCGTATCATCCAGCCACCAATGGATTGGCTGAGAGGTTCGTACAAACCTTTAAGAAGGCGATAAAGGCCATGTGCGACGAGAAAATTCCACTACAGCATAAGATGGACAATTTCTTATTAGCCTACCGAAACTTGACACATGCAGTTACCAACCAGACCCCGGCCATGATGTTCTTTAACTGAAGGTTGAGATCTCGTCTGGACTTGCTCAGACCAAATGTGCGAAGAAATGTTGAGGACAAACAATTCCAGCACATCAACGAGAAGCCGACAAGGAGCTTCAAGGTAGGGCAACCAGTCTTAGCCCGGGACTATCGAACAGAGAAGTGGCCACCCGGAACGATATGTACAGGCAGGGGCCATTAATGTACACAATGGATGTCGAGGAGAACATTGTGAGACGCCACGTCGATCAGATCTTAGCATCACAGGAATGTGTCAACCCCATGTCTCGAGTACCTGGGGATGAACCCGACATACCGGTAGTATCTACTTCAGACCCAGTAGCAGTGGAACCCGATGAACTACCCGATGAAAGGGGGTCAGAATCGCCTCTGCACCACGAACAAGAACCTCCGGAAAGGCTGATGTGCCTTCAATAACCACAAAACTAGAAGTTATAGGCCTATAAATTCGGTGACGCCCCGCCAGCACGTTTGCGCTGGAAATTTAGCGCCCGCCGCCGAGCCAGTTGTGCCCGCCCCAAATTCACTTTCAGCGCCCCAAAGCGGAAGCGGGCGCTGGTACAGGGTGTGCCCGCCCCGCTTGGGGCGCTGAAAGTGAATTTCAGCGCTGCCGGTCCTGCTGCGCCACCCGATGCGGAGCGGCAGGCTGCTGTACTGCAGGCCTCCCCCTTCTCTTAAGGGGGAGGTGCCTGCAACGGCCGGAGCCCCGTTGAAAGTGCCGGCAAAAGAGCCCGGCACAACGGCGAAGTGCCGGGCTCCACGGAAACCAGCCGGCAATGCAGCGGGGGGGGGGGTGGAGGAGGCCGGGGAAGGAGGTGCGGGCAGGCGGCCGCCGAAAAAGCGGCCGGCCGCACCGCCGCTTTAAATAGCGCCTCTAAGGCTGCAGCACGGCCAGGTTTTCAAAACGTTGTTAGCAGCCGCCAGGGAAGAGGCGGCCACTACTGAAGATGGGGAGCGGCGTGGTTTCGGGCGGTACCGGGGCGCTGCGCACACCGATGACGTCATCGGTGCCGGCGCAGCGCTACCGGCTTACGCCGATTTAAAGGCCCACCTAATTTCAGCGGCGACGCAACTTCCGGCGCAACCCACTCTTGCGCCCCTAAATGGGCGCAAACCCAAGGGAATTTCTAGGCCATAGACTTTAACAAGTTGGCTTTTAATCACTAAGATCAGAGCTAACATCTCAACACACTGACTGGCTCACAGGAATGAGTCATACAGATCCTGGGATCTTTAAGTAAGAGAAGTCAGGGGCGGAGCCAAGAGCCAAGACCGGGAACCTTCCAGGTTAGTCAGGGAAGAGGAAGTGAAACTATACACCGTGTGGGGGAGGGTAATATACATGAGTGCAAAACGAATACAGGCAAGACAAGCAGATTTCATTACATTCACCCCTTCTTTAGATTTAGTCCATCGGGGTGATGTTTCTTAAAAGTTGGTATAAGTGAGTCTGTCAGGAGGTTTTGCGGTTCTCAGTGATCGGCGCAAAGCCGGTTGGGGTGCCTCTAGGGGAGTGGATTCTGGTTCCTCCGCTGTCCGGGCCTCCGCAGTGTCTTCCAGGTTATCTGCAGTGTCCTCCAGGTTAAAGTTGGGTATTGATACCTCTGGGCGTCCTGTCTCTTTTTGGTGTAGGTCTTCCTCGGGTAATCTCTCATCGTTCTCTCCGCTCCCCGAGGGAGCGAGGTCTTTTATGGAAACAATGTCCTCTCGCCCGTCAGAGTATTCGATATAGGCGTACTGAGGGTTTGCATGGAGGAGCTGTACCTTTTCCACAAGGGGGTCCGTTTTATGGCCTCTCACGTGCTTCCGCAATAGTACTGTCCCCGGAGACGTCAGCCATGCGGGTAGAAATATGCCCGAGGTGGATTTCCGGGGGAAAACGAACATCTTTTCGTGAGGGGTAGCGTTAGTGGCTGTACATAACAGAGACCTTATGGAGTGGAGCACGTCTGGGAGGACTTCCTGCCAGCGGGAGGTCGGAAGGCCTTTTGACTTTAAGGCTAACGTGACAGCCTTCCAAACAGTAGCATTCTCCCTTTCCACTTGCCCATTACCCCGGGGGTTGTAGCTGGTGGTTCTGCTAGTGGCTATCCCCTTTGAGAGCAAGAACTGGCGCAGTTCGTCACTCATAAATGACGTCCCCCTATCGCTGTGTATGTAGTTCGGCATGCCAAACATGCAGAATAGATTACAGAGACACTTGATGACCGTGGCACTGGTCATGTCTGGGCAGGGAATGGCAAAGGGGAAGCGGGAATATTCATTGATGATATTGAGGAAGTATACGTTACGGTCGGCAGAGGGAAGGGGTCCCTTGAAGTCCAGACTTAGGCTCTCGAATGGCCGTGTGGCTTTCATAAGGTGTGCACGGTCAGGCCTGTAGAAACGAGGCTTGCATTCCGCACAGGTGCGGCAGGCTCTGGTCATTGCCCTGACCTCCTTGATGGAGTGGGGCAGATTGCGGGACTTTATAAAATGGTATAGTCGGGTGACCCCTGGGTGACAGAGGTCGTTGTGGAGACCCTGTAATTTGTCCGTATGAATGCTGGCACACATTCCCCGCGATAGGGCGTCTGGGGGTTCATTAAGGGCTCCCAGCCTGTACATAATATCATAGTCGAACGTGGATAGTTCGATCCTCCACCTGAGTATTTTGTCATTCTTGATTTTCCCCCTTTGTTTGTTATTAAACATGAAAGCCACCGACCGCTGGTCGGTGAGCAGGGTGAAACGTTTGCCGGCTAGGTAGTGTCTCCAGTGCCGCACTGCCTCCACTATAGCCTGTGCCTCCTTCTCGACAGAAGAGTGCCTGATTTCAGGTCCCTGAAGGGTTCGGGAGAAGAAGGCCACAGGTCTCCCAGCCTGATTGAGGGTCGCAGCTAAGGCAAAGTCTGACGCATCGCTTTCGACTTGAAAGGGAATGCTTTCGTCCACTGCACACAGTGCAGCCCTTTCAATGTCCTGTTTGATACTGGTGAAAGCCTCCCGAGCTTCAGCTGATAGTGGGAAGGACGTCGATTTAATGAGGGGTTGGGCCTTATCAATGTAATTGGGCTCCCATTGGGCATAATACGAAAAACATCCCAGGCACCTTTTTAAAGCTTTGGGATTGTGTGGCAGGGGCAGTTCCTTTAGGGGGCGTAATCGGTCAGGGTCCGGTCCAATTACCCCATCTTCCACCACACAGCCGAGGATACAGAGACGGGTTGTGTTGAAGACACATTTGTCTTTGTTGTAGGTTAGATTCAGCTTTAGGGCAGTTTTTAAAAATCTCGCAAGATTTAGATCGTGGTCTTGCTGGTTGTGCCCGCAGATAGTGACATTGTCCAGATAGGGGTAGGTAACTTGTAGTTTATTCTCGTCAACCATGCGGTCCATCTCACGTTGGAAGACCGAGACCCCATTTGTTACCCCGAAGGGCACTCTGAGAAAATGGTAGAGGCATCCGTTCGCCTCAAAGGCGGTGTATGGGCGGTCCTCCGTTCTAATGGGGAGCTGGTGATACGCGGATTTGAGGTCGATAGTCGAGAAGACTCGGTATTGCGCAATCTGGTTGACCATTTCTGATATGCGGGGTAAAGGGTAGGCGTCCAGCTGGGTATAAATATTAACAGTCTGGCTGTAGTCAATTACCATCCGTTTCTTTTCGCTATTTTTAACTATGACTACTTGGGCACGCCACGGACTGGTACTGCATTCAATAATGCCTTCCCGCAGGAGTCTGTCCACTTCCGCCTTGATAAAGTGTCTGTCTTCCAGACTGTACCGTCTACTTTTGGTCGCTATGGGCCTACAGTTCGGAGCGAGATTAGTGAATAAAGAGGGCGGGCTGATTTTTAAGGTTGATAGGCCACAGACTGTGAGTGGCGGCTGGGACCCGCCATATGCTAGCGTGACACTTTCGTGGTGGCACTGGAAGTCCAGGCCCAAGATTACATTAACACAGAGTTCTGGCATCACGAGGAGTTTAAAATCCTAGTAGTCCGTGCCTTTTACAGTCAGTGTTACCACACAGTAGCCCAAAATGTCCGAAGTGTGGGGCTTAGCAGCCATAGCAATTCTGCTCCGTGTAGGGGTTACCGTTAATGAGTGCCGCCATACCAGGCTAGGTTGAAGCATGTAGCGTCCTTCGCTGGGCATTGTTGTCTGGGGTGCTTGGCCTGGCCGCAGAAGTAGCATTTCGGGCCTCGAGACATTGCCGCTGAAGTAGGACTCCTGGGTGAACTTCTGTGTGGGGACTCCGGCGGCGTAGAGCTGGTCTGAGACCTGGATGGGGAAGATGGCTGATTCCAAGATGGCGGCCCGCTCGGCGCGCACGAGGCGGTGAGGGTCGCATGGCCGGAAGAATAAGAGTCAGAGTTTTTCTGGGCCACGTCCAGCGATCGCGCAGTGGCCACTGCCTTTTTTAAGTCCAGGACCTCCTTCTCCAGCAGTCTCTGCCGGATATAATTCGATTTGAGGCCCGTGATGAAGGAATCGCGGACCAATTCGTCAGAGTACACGTTGGCCGTCACAGCCTTGCAGTTACAGTCCCGGACCAAGTCCTTTAGGCCCTGTAAGAAATCGTCCATTGATTCCTCAGGTCGCTGCCTGCGTGTAGCCAGCAGATGTCTGGCGTACACTTCGTTTACTGGCCTCTGGTATTGGGCCTTCAGGATAGTGATGGCCTCCGTGTAAGAGGTGGCGTCCCGGATGAACGAATAAATCCGATGATTAACACGAGTAGTCAGTAGACTTAGTTTATCTACCTCGCTAGCGGATGAGGCCCTCGCGAAGAGTTCGAAGCATTTGAGCCAGTGTCCAAATTGATTTGATGCTTCAGCAGAATGTGGATCCAAGTCCAGACGCTCTGGTTTTAGGAGTCGATCCATCCTAGTATTCTTTAGTGATTAAAATTGATGTGCCTTCAATAACCACAAAACTAGAAGTTATAGACTTTAACAAGTTGGCTTTTAATCACTAAGATCAGAGCTAACATCTCAACACACTGACTGGCTCACAGGAATGAGTCATACAGATCCTGGGATCTTTAAGTAAGAGAAGTCAGGGGCGGAGCCAAGAGCCAAGACCTGGAACCTTCCAGGTTAGTCAGGGAAGAGGAAGTGAAACTATACACCGTGTGGGGGAGGGTAATATACATGAGTGCAAAACGAATACAGGCAAGACAAGCAGATTTCATTACAATGGCGCTATCCCGAAAGGGTCAGGAAGCCACCCCAAAGACTGAATCTATAAATGGACTTTTGTTATTGAATGTACATGTAAAAATGTAATTGTTATTTGAATATTAAGGGGGTTTTATTAATCTAAAAAGGGAGGAATTGTAGTGTATGTGCTTTAAGTCAGAACTACTTTTTACAGCTCCTGTATACTGTAGTACCGGCAGTGACCACACCAGTATATAAGCTGTGCGCATGCCTCTGTAACCCAGTCTAGAGATTACCCTCCTCCAGTAAAGACCTGTTATTTGTTTATGTACAGCATCCGTGTAATTATTTATCCACTGAACCACGGATCTAACAGTTTAGCCAACCTACAAAGAATCTCAGGTCCCACAGGAAATTCAAAAGTTTGAGGACAATTCACTACAATTAGATAAGAGCTCAACAGCTCAGTAAAACCACCCCGAAACTACTTCTCACATTTTTAAACTACTCCAACAACTCAGGAAGCCATCTCGAAACCGCTTAAACAATTTACACAACTTAACATTAACGAGCCCGCCAAAATCTAACAAAAGACTTGAACAGATTTGGCGCGCAGATTAGCAGGCCTCGTTTTGTATAATTGGGGGCCTATTCAACAGTTAAACAGTACGGTTCAAGTTCAGCAAGGTGAAGTACAGTTCAGCAAGGTATCATCTCACAGTTCTAAGTTCAAGGAGAGGCATCGCCGAGCAACATCGAGGTCGAGGAGCAAACATCTTGAAGCAGCTGTCTCTCGAAGAAGTAACACACCAACGGACACCTCGCGGCACCAAGGGCGCCATGAAACAACCAACCGAATATTACCCACAGCCAACCGGGTAATATTGGGCCACCGCGACCAATGAAACATAGAAACATAGAAACATAGAAGATAGGAGCAGGAGTAGGCCATTCGGCCCTTCGAGCTTGCTCCACCATTCAATGAGATCATGGCTGATCATCCAAATTCAGTACCCTGTCCCTGCCTTCTCCCCATATCACTTGATCCCTTTAGCTTTA
Source organism: Somniosus microcephalus (assembly GCF_052327205.1). Taxonomy (NCBI): domain Eukaryota; kingdom Metazoa; phylum Chordata; class Chondrichthyes; order Squaliformes; family Somniosidae; genus Somniosus; species Somniosus microcephalus. Next base: position 168,943,180 of record NC_140998.1, on the reverse strand, counting down.
AGAAATATATCCAACTCTTTCTTGAATATATTTAATGAACTGGCCTCCACCACCCTCTGTGGCAGAGAATTCCACAGGTTCACCACTCTCTGGGTGAAGAAATTCCTCCTCATTTCAGTCCTAAATGGCTTACCCCTTATCCTTAGACTATGACCCCTGGTTCTGGACTCCCCGGCCATCATAAACATCCTTCCTGCATCTAGTCTGTCCAGGCCTGACAGAATTTTATAGGTTTCGATGAGATCCCCTCTCAATCTTCTAAACTCCAGTGAGTATAAGCCCAATCAACACAATCTCTCCTCATACATCATTCCTGCCATCCCAGGTATCAGCCTGGTGAATCTTCGCTGCACTCCTTCCATGGCAAGAACGTCCTTCCTCAGGTAAGGCGACCAAAACTGCACACAATACTCACGGTGCGGTCTCACCAAGGCCCTGTACAACTGTAGCAAGACATCCTTGTTCCTGTACTCGAACCCTCTTGCTACGAAGGCCAAAATACCATTTGCCTTCTTAACCGCCTGCTGCACCTGCATGCTTACCTTCAGCGACTGGTGCACAAGAACACCCAGGTCTCTTTGCACTTCCCCTTCTCCCAATCTATTGCCATTCAAATAATAATCTGCCTTCCTGTTTTTGCCACCAAAGTGGATAACCTCACATTTATCCACATTATAGTGCATTTGCCATGTTTCTGCCCAATCACCCAACCTGTCCAAATCGTACTGGAGTTTCACGACATCCTCCTCACAGCTTACCCTCCCACCCAGCTTTGTGTCGTCTGCAAATTTGGAGATATTACATCCAATTCCCTCGTCCAGATCATTAATATATATTGTGAACAGCTGGGGTCCTAGGACCGATCCTTGCGGTACCCCACTAGTCACTGCCTGCCACTCGGAAAACGACCCGTTTATTCCAACTCTTTGCTTTCTGTCCGCCAACCAGTTCTCTATCCAAGTCAATACCTTGCCCCCAATCCCATGTGCCTTAATTTTGCATGCTAACCTCTTATGTGGGACCTTATCGAAAGCCTTCTGAAAGTCCAAATACACCACAGCCACTGGTTCTCCCTTATCTATTTTACCAGTTACATCCTCAAAAAATTCCAGTAGATTAGTCAAGCATGATTTACCTTTTGTAAATCCATGTTGACTTTGTCCGATCCTGTCACTGTTTTCCAAGTGCTCTGCTATTACATCTTTTATAATGGACTCTAGCATTTTCCCCACTACCGATGTCAGGCTAAAATTCCCCGCTTTTTCTCTACCACCTTTTTTGAATAGTGGGGTAACATTAGCTACCCTCCAATCCATGGGTACTGTTCCAGAGTCTATCGAGTTCTGGAAGATGACCAGCAATACATCTACTATTTCTAGGGCCACTTCCTTAAGTACCCTGGGATGTAGATTATCAGGCCCTGGGGATTTATCGGCCTTCAGTCCCATCAATTTTCCTAACACCATTTCCCTACAAATACTGATTTCTTTCAGTTCCACCCTTTCATCAGACCCTATGTTCCCCGGCATCTCTGGGAGGTTATTTGTGTCCTCCTTCGTGAAGACAGAACCAAAGTATGAATTTAGTTGGTCTGCCATTTCTTTGTTCCCCATTATAAATTCCCCTGATTCTGACTGCAAGGGACCTACGCGTGACTTCACCAATCTTTTTCTCTTCACATATCTATAAAAGCTTTTACAGTCAGTTTTTATGTTCCTTGCTAGCTTACTCTCATATTCTATTTTCCCTTTCTTAATTAATCCCTTTGTCCTCCTTTGTTGAATCCTAAACTGCTCCCAATCCTCAGGATTATTGCTTTTTCTGGACAATTTATATGTCGTCTCCTTGGATCTTATGCTATCCCTAATTTCCCTTGTTAGCCACGGTTGAGTCACCTTTTTTGTTTTATTTTTATGCCAAACTGGGATGAACAAATTCTGTAGCTCATCCATTCGGTCTTTGAATGTTTGACCAACTTGGAAGAAACCGAAGATCATGCAAGTCTTTTCCACTCTACAATCTATCCTGACTTACCCCTGGGTAAGATTTTATCCAAAAGACTCTAGGCCCTATTTCTAGCCAAAGAAAATTGGGTACTCACCTGATAGATCCAATACGCACCCTACCGCATCAGCGGACTCGCGAAGACTGACCAGCTATGCAGGTGAAGTCCTCTACTGCGTCCGGGTACGGCAGGCCCCAACCGACATATCTAGTGAACCCCGAAATCGCGAACCAGCTCAACTGTCAAGAAGTCATTTTGGTGAGCATTATCCCTGGCCCTTCAGAGCCTAACCTAGCTAGTAAGGTGGGATTGGGAGGGGTGAGAGATTTGTTTACTGTAATTTTCCCCTCGTGTATGTCGAACTGTTTCCCCATTTTATTAGAGTGTGACCATTTGAGGGGAAAGGGTAGATGGAAACATTGGACCCAATTAAAACGATAAAGCAATAACCCAACTGATCTTAAATCCCACAGAAACAATGGAATAAACACCAGAGATAAACTAACCTCTGGTGACGACCAGGCTTCTGCTTAATTTACAGGGAAACTTCACCATGAAGGTGGGATTACTGCTGGGACACGAAATAAGCAAATGGACATCCCACATTACACGACAAGTACATGATAAAGAAGCACCATGTTTTAATGGAACAATCACATTCGGAGTCTCATCTACGGCTCCCAATACACAGAAAGAAGAGACAAGCGAACTAAGGATGCCACAATGTCCAGATATGAAACCTGGATCCATGAATGGACTAGTATTATTTACCGAGGGAGAACAATTGTATGATAACGTGAGACATGAAATTGCACCGGTACTAATGAACTTAACTATGTTACAATGGCCAGGATATTGTGAAAGGTTTACTAAAACTAGAGAATTGTATGCATATATGATAAAAATGTAATTAACCAAGCTGCTGATGCGACAGGGGCTACTCATTTTAGGGGACATGCTGCATTCCACCAAAGGATTAAGAGGAGCTTAGGAACCGATATTGTTACGTCCGTGTATAAGAAGACAGACTGCGGAGAACGGTACAATAGATGTTTACTCAACATGGCTCAGACTGCAACTGATCTGTACAGATTACTACTCAGCGTTATATACAGGTGTGGTCACTGCCGGTACTACAGTATACATGAGCTGTAAAAAGTAGTTCCCCCCTTAAAGGTACATACATTACAATTCCTCCCCTTTTAGATTAACAGTACCATAACACTCATTTAACAATTAAATATCAAACTAATTACAATTAACACTTTTAACATGCAACATTAGCTGAAAATAGTCTATTTATAAATTCAGTCTTTGGGGAGGCTTCCTGATCCTTTCTGGATAGCGCCTTTCCCGAGTGTCTTGCTCTTGGTGCGGAGGCGATTCTGGCCCCCTGTCGTCGGTTGGTTCATCAGCTTCCGATGCTACTGTTTCTGGGGTAGATGCTACCTGTACGTCGGGTTCATCACCAGGTACGTATGGGCGAGGCATGGGGTTGACTTGTTCCTGTGACTCTAGGATCTGGTCAGCATGGCATCTCACGATGCTCTCCCCAACGTCCACTGTGTACATTAGTGGGCCCTGCCGTGTGCATATCGTTCCTGGCTGCCATTTTTCTGTTCGGTAGTCGCGGGCCAAGACTGGTTGCCCTACATTGAAGCTCCTTGTTGGCTTCTCATGGATGTGCTGGAATTGCTTACTCTCAACATCTCTTCGTACGTTTGGTCTGAGCAAATCCAGGCGAGATCTTAACCTTCGGTTAAAGAACATCATGGCTGGGGCCTGGTTGGTGACTGCATGTGTCGCATTCCGGTAGGCGAACAGGAAATTGTCCACCTTGTGCTGCAGCGGAATGTTGTCATTGTACATAGCCTTTATTGCCTTTTTAAAGGTTTGTACGAACCTCTCAGCCAATCCATTTGTGGCTGGATGATATGGGGCGGATGTGTAATGCCTTACCCCATTCTTTTTTAAGAACCTCCGGAACTCTTCGGACACAAACTGTGGTCCGTTTGTGAAACTTGAATCTTTCTGCTATCAGCAGTGGTGTGGGGTTTAAATGTTCCTTTAGTATCGTTACTATGTCTTCAAAACTCTTTTCCATTGGCTTCGTTGGGGTTACTAGATTTTGTAATAAACCATACGTCTTTGCACCCATTAAATTTAACAATACCGACGCTTTCTTGTCATCTGACACCCCATTTGCCTTGCAGTACACCTCTATTCGTTCGACATATGTAGTCCAATCTTCGACTTCATTGTCAAATGCGGTGATACTGCCACTCTTCGGCATTTTTGGTGTGGTTTAAAATGGCATCTCCCAATGGCTTAAAATGGTGTCTCCCGCGCTTTCCTTCCTCCCCCGCTGCTGCCGACGCCGCTCCCGGCGGTTCTCGTGGCAATGGCGGCGCCCTGTAGGTTTTGCGCGCTTCTCCTGCGCTGCTGCCAACGCCGCTCTCGGCGGTCCTCGTGGCAATGGCGACGCCTCGCGGGTTTCTGCGCGTCTCTCTCTCCCACTCTCCGACGCTGCTTGGCCCCTGAACACCGCTGAGCCCTGTGCGCTCTGCCCTCTCTCTCTCCCCCCCGTTGACGCTGCTTGGCCCTTTGCTGTGCCGCTCGGTCGGGCTCTAGCCCGCCGCTGTCCGGGAAGGGTCTGCGCACTACCTGTTGCCAGCCCGTTTCGCTGGACCACCTCGACTGGAAAGCCAAGCCTGGCTCTCGACAGCCTCCCCCGCAATTCTCGAGTCTCTGCTGGATGACTGGGCGGTTGCCCGTGGTCGACGCCCGAGTCTCTGGCCTTGACCTCTAATCCGCTGATCTCCAGGAACAAATCCCCGGGAGGTGATGCAGAGTTGCAGGTAGGTTCGAACCTGCCTCGTCGCCAATGTTACGTCTGTGTATAAGAAGACACAGACTGTGGAGAGCGGTACAATAGGTGTTTACTCAGCGTGGCTCAGACTGCAACTGCTCTGTACAGATTACTACTCAGCGTTATATACAGGTGTGGTCACTGCCGGTACAACAGTATACATGAGCTGGCACAGCAAAGGGCCAAGCAGCGTCGACGGGGGAGAGAGAGCGAGGGCAGAGCGCACAGGGCGCAGCCGGTGTTCAGGGGCCGAGCAGCGTCGGAGAGAGGGAGAGAGAGACGCGTAGAAACTCGCGAGGCGCCAATGTTACGTCCGTGTATAAGAAGACACAGACTGCAGAGAACAGTACAATAGGTGTTTACTCAACGTGGCTCAGACTGCAACTGATCTGTACAGATTACTACTCAGCGTTATATACAGGTGTGGTCACTGCCGGTACTACAGTATACATGAGCTGTAAAAAGTAATTCCCCCCTTAAAGGTACATACATTACAGATATGCTCAAGGAAATAAACACGGGGACATCATTCATTTATGCCCTAGATATACAAGGAGTCCAAAGTAGTGTGGAACAACTACAAAGGGTAATGCAACAGATTTTAGAGAAGGAAACTGGTTTGGTTCGACAAGGATCAGAGTTAGGAGGACATACAATAAGGAAATTACTCAAGGGAATCAAGGTTATAGAGGACCATGCTAGCATTATCAACAAACTAAACCATAGAGGTGAGGAGCAGGCAAAAGACGGGGTAGGGAGAGGCTTGTGTCATGCCTATGGCCAATGGATCACCGGACAGTTAAAACACAATCTCGCATAGATACAGTGAGGCAAGGTACCAGACTGGATTAACAGCACACAGCTCAATGGCCTGAGCCAGAATCCAGGCCCTCTGAGTGCCATACCCTCAGAGGGATGACCAGAGTATATCCAGTGATACAAAAATGTAAAACAGAAGTGACAGCAATGATAGGCATGGTGCTCCTGATACCACTGGTGGGACTAGACATGACTCCATACTCACAGTACCAGGTAACAAACATAGGCATAGTGAGGGGTGAGACATACCTCCAATACTATCTATGCCATCAGGAAGAGTGGTACTATGAGAGGAGTCTTCCTAAACGGATGCCACGGGAAAGTCACGCTTACGCTATGCCCACATCCGGTAGGAGAAGGCCCTAAGGATGAGTGCGACTATAATAAGACAGAAGGGTGTGTGTTGGAATCATCACATGTTGATCACCATCACACCTGATCGGGATATAGAGGCGAAGGGGAGTATTGTATAGCCACCGCAGAGACTGAGTACCTTGTAACCTTGTATGTGCAATCACAATGCCTAACTTCTGCTTTACGCCAAAGATCCCTGTGACAATTGGACACACCAGATTGGTGTATCTAAATTCAAGGGAGGAGATAAAACTAAATGTGCCAGATAGTCTAAAGGACGAGTTGGTTAATTATGAAGATCTGGTAGGGGCCCCAATACCCCGCCTGCAAGAGGATCTGCAAGAAATGAAACAGGATTTAAGTAAGATGGTGAAACAATACATAGTGTTGCAAAGGAATCTTGGGGAATTAGAAAGGGACATAGAGGTAGAGCTACAAGTAGTCCCGTGGTATGAGAAGCTGTGGGATTGGGGAATGAATGTCAACATACACCCATGGATCCGCATCATTTCTCATATATTAGTGATAATACAGTTAGTCATGGCTATAGGATGGGGAATAGCAGCATGCATCACTTGTAAAATGAAACGGACCAAACAAAGAACTAAAGCGAGTCGGAAAGAGTTGGAACACATAAGTTTGCTTTAAACATGATGTGTATGCAGGGCCTCCCGAACCAGCACCTGATCACCGCATGGGGCAGGTGGCACAGCGATGCTTATACAAGTGCTTTAACTTGGGTAAGGGCCAAGTACCAAAAGGGGGATTGCAGTGGGGAAAGAGCTAAAATGACATTGCTGGCAGTTTCACTGAATGGTGTAATAAAGACCATACTTTGCAGTAGTAAGCTTTTTTCTAAGTTGCTGAATTGGCAATTGATAACATAGTCGGATGTGGAAGCCATGAGTTTATACCCTCACTATACCCTCGCCCTCACACTATACCCTGGTCCCTCACACTATAGCCCAATCCCACACACTATACTCTGGTCCCTCACACTATACCCTCGCCCTCACACTATACCCTGGTCCCTCACACTATACCCTGGTCCCTCACACTAGATCCTCGCCCTCACACTATACCCTGGTCCCTCACACTACACCCTGGTCCCTCATACTATATCCTGGTCTCTCACACTATACTCTCGTCCCTCGCACTATACCCTGGTCCCTCACACTATACCCTGGTCCCTCACACTATACCCTGGTCCCTCACACAATACCCTGGCCCCTCACACTATACCCTGGCCCCTCACACTATACCCTGGTCCCTCACACTATACCCTGGCCCCTCACACTATACCCTGGTCCCTCATACTATACCCTGGTCCCTCACACTATGCCCTGCTCCCTCACACTATACCCTGGTCCCTCACACTATACCCTGACACCTCACACTATGCCCTGGTCCCTCAAACTATACCTTGGTCCCTCACATTATACCCTGGTCTCTCACACTACACCCTGGTCCCTCACACTATACCCTGGCCCCTCAAACTATACCTTGGTCCCTCACATTATACCCTGGTCCCTCACACTATACCCTGGTCCCTCACACAATACCCTGGTCCCTCACACTATACCCTGGTCCCTCACACTATACCCTGGTCCCTCACACTATATCCTGGTCCCTTACACTATCCCCTGGTCTCTCACACTACACCCTGGCCCCTCACACTATACACTGGCCCCTCACACTATGCCCTGGTCCCTCACACTATACCCTGGTCCTCACACTATACCCTGGTCCCTCAAACTATACCCAGCTCCCTCACACTATACCCTGGCCCTCAAACTATACCCAGGTCCCTCACACTATACCCTGGTCCCACACATTATACCCTGGTCCCACACACTATACCCTGCTCCCTCACACTATACCCTGGTCCCACACACTATACCCTGGTCCCTCATACAATACCCTGGTCCCTCACACTATACCCTGGTCCCTCACACTATACCCTGGTCCCTCACACTATACCCTGGTCCCTCACACTATACCCTGGTCCCTCACACTATACCCTTGTCTCTCACACTATACCCTGGTTCCTCACACTATACCCTGGTCCCTCACACTATACCCTGACACCTCACACTATGCCCTGGTCCCTCAAACTATACCTTGGTCCCTCACATTATACCCTGGTCTCTCACACTACACCCTGGTCCCTCACACTATACCCTGGCCCCTCAAACTATACCTTGGTCCCTCACATTATACCCTGGTCCCTCACACTATACCCTGGTCCCTCACACTATACCCTGGTCCCTCACACTATATCCTGGTCCCTCACACTATACCCTGGTCTCTCACACTATACCGCGATCCCTCACACTATACCCTGGTCCCTCACATTATACCCTGGTCCCTCACACTATACCCTGGTCCCTCACACTATACCCTGGTCCCTCACACTATACCCTGGTCCCTCACACTATACCCTGGCCCCTCACACTATATCCTGGTCCCTTACACTATCCCCTGGTCTCTCACACTACACCCTGGCCCCTCACACTATACACTGGCCCCTCACACTATGCCCTGGTCCCTCACACTATACCCTGGTCCTCACACTATACCCTGGTCCCTCAAACTATACCCAGCTCCCTCACACTATACCCTGGCCCTCAAACTATACCCAGGTCCCTCACACTATACCCTGGTCCCACACATTATACCCTGGTCCCACACACTCTACCCTGCTCCCTCACACTATACCCTGGTCCCACACACTATACCCTGGTCCCTCATACAATACCCTGGTCCCTCACACTATACCCTGGTCCCTCACACTATACCCTGGTCCCTCACACTATACCCTGGCCCCTCACACTATACCCTTGTCTCTCACACTATACCCTGGTTCCTCACACTATACCCTGGTCCCTCACACTATACCCTGGTCCCTCACACTATACCCTGGTACCTCACACTATACCCTGGGGTCTCACACTATAGCCTGGTCCCTCACACTATACCCTAGTCCCTCACACTATACCCTGATCTCTCACACTATACCCTGGTCCCTCACAATATACCCTGGTCCCTCACACTATACCCTGGTCCCTCACACTATACCCTGCTCCCTCACACTATACCCTGCTCCCTCACACTATACCCTGCTCCCTCACACTATACCCTGGTCCCTCACACTATACCCTGGTCCCTCACACTATACCCTGGTCCCACACACTATGCCCTGGTCCCTCACATTATACCCTGGTCCCTCACACTATACCCTGGTCCCTCACACTATACCCTGGTCCCTCACACTATACCTTGGTCCTCACACTATACCCTGGTCCTCACACTATACCTTGCTCCCTCACACTATACCCTGCTCCCTCACACTATACCCTGCTCCCTCACACTATACCCTGGTACCTCACATTATACCCTGGTCCCTCACACTATACCCTGGTCCCTCACACTATACCCTGGTCCCAAACACTATACCCTGGTGCCTCACACTATACCCTGCTCCTTCACACTATACCCTGGTCCCACACAATATACCCTGGTCCCAAACACTATACCCTGGTCCCTCACAATATACCCTGCTCCCTCACACTATACCCTGGTCCCACACAATATACCCTGGTCCCTCACACTATACCCTGGTCCCTCACACTATACCCTGCTCCCTCACACTATACCCTGGTCCCACACAATTTAACCTGGTCCCTCACACTATACCCTGGTCCCAAACACTATATCCTGGTCCCTCACACTATATCCTGGTACCTCACACTATACCCTGGTCCCTCACACTATACCCTGGTCCCGCACACTATACCCTGGTCCCTCACACTATACCCTGGTCCCTCACACTATACCTTGGTCCCTCACACTATACCCTGGTCCCTCACACTATACCCTGGTCCCACACACTATACCCTGGTCCCTCACACTATACCCTGGTCCCAAACACTATACCCTGGTCCCTCACACTATACCCTGGTCCCACACACTATACCCTGGCCCCTCACACTATACCCTGGTCCCTCACACTGTACCCTGGTCCCAAACACTATACCCCGGTCCCTCACACTATACCCTGGTCCCTCACACTATACCCTGGTACTTCACACTGTACCCTGGTCCCTCACACTATACCCTGGTACCTCACACTGTGCCCTGGTCCCTCACAATATACCCTGGTCCCTCACACTATAACCTGGTCCCTCACAATATACCCTGGTCCGTCACACTATACCCTCGCCATCACACTATACCCTGGTCCCTCACAATATACCCTGGTCCCAAACACTATACCCTGGTCCCTCACACTATACCCTGGTCTGTCACACTATACCCTGGTCCTCACACGATACCCTGTCCCTCACACAATACCACGGTCCCTCACACTATACCCTGGTCTCTCACACTATACCCTGGTCCCTCACACTATACCCTGGTCTCTCACACTATACCGCGATCCCTCACACTATACCCTGGTCCCTCACACTATACCCTGGCCCCTCACACTATATCCTGGCCCTCACACTATACCCTGGTCCCTCACACGATACCCTGGTCCCTCACACTATTCCCTGGTCCCTCACACTATAACCTGGTCCCTCAAACTAAACCTTGGTCCCTCACACTATACCCTGGTGTCTCACACTATACCCTGGTCCCTCACACTATACCCTGGTCCCTCACACTATAACCTGGTCCCTCAAATTATACCTTGGTCCCTCACACTAAACCCTGGTCCCTCACACTATACCCTGGCCGCTCACAATATACGCTGGTCCATCACACTATACCCTCGCCATCACACTATACCCTGGTCCCTCACAATATACCCTGGTCCCAAACACTATACCCTGGTCCCTCACATTATACCCTGGTCCCTCACACTATACCCTGGTCCCTCACACTATACCCTGGTCCCTCACACTATACCTTGGTCCTCACACTATACCCTGGTCCCTCACACTATACCCTGGTCCCTCGCACTATACCCTGGTCCCACACACTGCCGTAGAAACCAGCGCTAATGTTAAAACATACGGAGCTTTTGAGCTCCGTGTTAATCAACAAACCCTGTTGCTTAGCAACAGCTTCAAAACAGTCGGCCGCAGCCTAAAAGCGTCTCTGTAGCCAAGCAACAGCTTCAGCTAGACCATGCAGAGCCTGACTGGAGAAAAAAAGCAATGAGAAGTAAAAAAACTTATAGGAAACGGCTCCTGAACTTTGCCGGTAGAAAGAGCTTACCGGACATTTAACCTCCGGTTAAACGAAAGTTTCCTGTAATCCCTTTGTCCTCCTTTGTTGAATGCTAAACTGCTCCCAATCCTCAGGTTTACTGCTTTTTCCGGCCAATTTATATGTCCTCTCCTTGGATCTTATGCTATCCCTAATTTCCCTTGTTAGCCATGGTTGAGTCACCTTTTTTGTTTTATTTTCATGCCAAACTCGTCCCACACACGATACCCTGGTCCTCACACTATACCCTGCTCGATCACACTATACCCTGCTCCCTCACACTATACCCTGGTCCCTCACACTATACCCTGGTCCCTCACACTATACCCTGCTCCCTCACACTATACCCTGCTCCCTCACACTATATCCTGGTCCCTCACACTATACCCTGGTCCCTCACACTATACCCTGCTCCCTCACACTATACCCTGCTCCCTCACACTATATCCTGGTCCCTCACACTATACCCTGGTCCCTCACACTATACCCTGCTCCCTCACACTATACCCTGGTCCCTCACACTATACCCTGGTCCCTCACACTATACCCTGGTCCCACACACTATACCCTGGTCCCTCACATTACACCCTGGTCCCTCACACTATACCCTGGTACCTCACACTATACCCTGGTCCCTCACACTATACCTTGGTCCTCACACTATACCCTGGTCCTCACATTATACCTTGCTCCCTCACACTATACCCTGCTCCCTCACACTATACCCTGCTCCCTCACACTATACCCTGGTCCCACACAATATACCCTGGTCCCATACACTATACCCTGGTCCCTCACACTATACCCTGCTCTCTCACACTATACCCTGGTACCTCACACTGTACCCTGGTCCCTCACAATATACCCTGGTCCCTCACACAATACCCTGGTACCTCACACTGTATCCTGGTCCCTCACACTATACCCTGGTACCTCACACTGTACCCTGGTCCCTCACAATATACCCTGGTCCCTCACACTATAACCTGGTCCCTCACAATATACCCTGGTCCGTCACACTATACCCTCGCCATCACACTATACCCTGGTCCCTCACAATATACCCTGGTCCCAAACACGATACCCGGTCCCAAACACGATACCCTGTCCCTCACACAATACCACGGTCCCTCACACTATACCCTGGTCTCTCACACTTTACCCTGGTCCCTCACACTATACCCTGGTCCCTCACACTATACCCTGGCCCCTCACACTATATCCTGGCCCTCACACTATACCCTGGTCCCTCACACTATACCCTGGTCCCTCACACTATTCCCTGGTCCCTCACACTATAACCTGGTCCCTCAAACTAAACCTTGGTCCCTCACACTATACCCTGGTGTCTCACACTATACCCTGGTCCCTCACACTATACCCTGGTCCCTCACACTATAACCTGGTCCCTCAAATTATACCTTGGTCCCTCACACTAAACCCTGGTCCCTCACACTATACCCTGGTCGCTCACAATATACGCTGGTCCATCACACTATACCCTCGCCATCACACTATACCCTGGTCCCTCACAATATACCCTGGTCCCAAACACTATACCCTGGTCCCTCACATTATACCCTGGTCCCTCACACTATACCCTGGTCCCTCACACTATACCCTGGTCCCTCACACTAAACCCTGGTCCCTCACACTATACCCTGGACGCTCACAATATACGCTGGTCCCTCACACTATACCCTGGTCCCTCACACTATACCTTGGTCCTCACACTATACCCTGCTCCCTCACACTATACCCTGGTCCCTCACATTATACCCTGGTCCCTCAAATTATACCCTGGTCCCTCACACTAAACCCTGGTCCCTCACACTATACCCTGGTCGCTCACAATATACGCTGGTCCATCACACTATACCCTCGCCATCACACTATACCCTGGTCCCTCACAATATACCCTGGTCCCAAACACTATACCCTGGTCCCTCACATTATACCCTGGTCCCTCACACTATACCCTGGTCCCTCACACTATACCCTGGTCCCTCACACTATACCTTGGTCCTCACACTATACCCTGGTCCCTCACACTATACCCTGGTCCCTCGCACTATACCCTGGTCCCACACACTGCCGTAGAAACCAGCGCTAATGTTAAAACATACGGAGCTTTTGAGCTCCGTGTTAATCAACAAACCCTGTTGCTTAGCAACAGCTTCAAAACAGTCGGCCGCAGCCTAAAAGCGTCTCTGTAGCCAAGCAACAGCTTCAGCTAGACCATGCAGAGCCTGACTGGAGAAAAAAAGCAATGAGAAGTAAAAAAAACTTATAGGAAACGGCTCCTGAACTTTGCCGGTAGAAAGAGCTTACCGGACATTTAACCTCCGGTTAAACGAAAGTTTCCTGTAATCCCTTTGTCCTCCTTTGTTGAATGCTAAACTGCTCCCAATCCTCAGGTTTACTGCTTTTTCCGGCCAATTTATATGTCCTCTCCTTGGATCTTATGCTATCCCTAATTTCCCTTGTTAGCCACGGTTGAGTCACCTTTTTTGTTTTATTTTCATGCCAAACTCGTCCCACACACGATACCCTGGTCCTCACACTATACCCTGCTCGATCACACGATACCCTGCTCCCTCACACTATACCCTGGTCCCTCACACTATACCCTGGTCCCTCACACTATACCCTGCTCCCTCACACTATACCCTGCTCCCTCACACTATACCCTGGTCCCTCACACTATACCCTGGTCCCTCACACTATACCCTGCTCCCTCACACTATACCCTGCTCCCTCACACTATACCCTGGTCCCTCACACTATACCCTGGTCCCTCACACTATACCCTGGTCCCTCACACTATACCCTGCTCCCTCACACTATACCCTGGTCCCTCACACTATACCCTGGTCCCTCACACTATACCCTGGTCCCACACACTATACCCTGGTCCCTCACATTACACCCTGGTCCCTCACACTATACCCTGGTCCCTCACACTATACCCTGGTCCCTCACACTATACCTTGGTCCTCACACTATACCCTGGTCCTCACATTATACCTTGCTCCCTCACACTATACCCTGCTCCCTCACACTATACCCTGCTCCCTCACACTATACCCTGGTCCCACACAATATACCCTGGTCCCATACACTATACCCTGGTCCCTCACACTATACCCTGCTCTCTCACACTATACCCTGGTACCTCACACTGTACCCTGGTCCCTCACAATATACCCTGGTCCCTCACACTATACCCTAGTACCTCACACTGTATCCTGGTCCCTCACACTATACCCTGGTACCTCACACTGTACCCTGGTCCCTCACAATATACCCTGGTCCCTCACACTATAACCTGGTCCCTCACAATATACCCTGGTCCGTCACACTATACCCTCGCCATCACACTATACCCTGGTCCCTCACAATATACCCTGGTCCCAAACACGATACCCGGTCCCAAACACGATACCCTGTCCCTCACACAATACCACGGTCCCTCACACTATACCCTGGTCTCTCACACTATACCCTGGTCCCTCACACTATACCCTGGTCTCTCACACTATACCGCGATCCCTCACACTATACCCTGGTCCCTCACACTATACCCTGGCCCCTCACACTATATCCTGGCCCTCACACTATACCCTGGTCCCTCACACTATACCCTGGTCCCTCACACTATTCCCTGGTCCCTCACACTATAACCTGGTCCCTCAAACTAAACCTTGGTCCCTCACACTATACCCTGGTGTCTCACACTATACCCTGGTCCCTCACACTATAACCTGGTCCCTCAAATTATACCTTGGTCCCTCACACTAAACCCTGGTCCCTCACACTATACCCTGGTCGCTCACAATATACGCTGGTCCATCACACTATACCCTCGCCATCACACTATACCCTGGTCCCTCACAATATACCCTGGTCCCAAACACTATACCCTGGTCCCTCACACTATACCCTGGTCCCTCACACTATACCCTGGTCCCTCACACTAAACCCTGGTCCCTCACACTATACCCTGGACGCTCACAATATACGCTGGTCCCTCACACTATACCTTGGTCCCTCACACTATACCCTGGTCCCTCACACTATACCCTGGTCCCTCACACTATACCCTGGTCCCTCACACTAAACCCTGGTCCATCACACTATACCCTGGTCCCTCACACTATACCTTGGTCCTCACACTATACCCTGCTCCCTCACACTATACCCTGGTCCCTCACATTATACCCTGGTCCTTCACACTATACCCTGGTCCCTCACACTATACCCTGGTCCCTCACACTATACCTTGGTCCTCACACTATACCCTGGTCCCTCACACTATACCCTGGTCCCTCGCACTATACCCTGGTCCCTCACACTGCCATAGAAACCAGCGCTAATGTTAAAACATACGGAGCTTTTGAGCTCCGTGTTAATCAACAAACCCTGTTGCTTAGCAACAGCTTCAAAACAGTCGGCCGCAGCCTAAAATCATCTCTGTAGCCAAGCAACAGCTTCAGCTAGACCGTGCAGAGCCTGACTGGAGAAAAAAAGCAATGAGAAGTAAAAAAACTTATAGGAAACGGCTCCTGAATTTTGCCGGTAGAAAGAGCTTACCGGACATTTAACCTCCGGTTAAATGAAAGTTTCCTGTAATCCCTTTGTCCTCCTTTGTTGAATGCTAAACTGCTCCCAATCCTCAGGTTTACTGCTTTTTCCGGCCAATTTATATGTCCTCTCCTTGGATCTTATGCTATCCCTAATTTCCTTTGTTAGCCACGGTTGAGTCACCTTTTTTGTTTTATTTTCATGCCAAACTCGTCCCACACACGATACCCTGGTCCTCACACTATACCCTGCTCGATCACACTATACCCTGCTCCCTCACACTATACCCTGGTCCCTCACACTATACCCTGGTCCCTCACACTATACCCTGCTCGATCACACTATACCTTGGTCCCTCACACTATACCCTGCTCGATCACACTATATCCTGCTCGCTCAAACTATACCCTGCTCCCTCACACTATACCCTGCTCCCTCACACTATACCCTGCTCGATCACACTATACCTTGGTCCCTCACACTATACCCTGCTCCCTCACACTATACCCTGGTCCCTCACACTATACCCTGTTCCCTCACACTATACCCTGGTCCCTCACATTATACCCTGGTCCCTCACACTATACCCTGGTCCCTCACACTATACCCTGGTCCCAAACACTATACCCTGGTCCCTCACACTATACCCTGCTGCCTCACACTATACCCTGGTCCCACACAATATACCCTGGTCCCATACACTATACCCTGGTCCCTCACACTATACCCTGCTCTCTCACACTATACCCTGGTCCCACACAATATACCCTGACCCTCCTTAGTTGGTGACAGCAGAACCAGGTCATCTGCATAGAGGAGGAATTTAACCTTGGATTCATATAGGGTGAGGCCATGTGCTGTAGGTTGTTCAAGTAGTTTTGCCAATTCATTTATGTAAATATTAAAGAGTGTCGGTGAGATGGGCGAGCCCTGCGTCACCCCCCGCCCCTGTGGGAAGTATTTTGTTTGTTTGTCTCCAATTTTAACTGCACATTTATTGTTTGTATACATTGATTTAATTACATCATATGTTTTTCCCCCTACCCCGCTTTCGATAAGTTTCAGGAATAGACCGTCGTGCCAGATGGAATCGAAAGCCTTCTGGAAATCTATAAAGCATGCGTAGATTTTGCTTTTGTTTTGATGAACATGTTTGTCAATTAGGGTCTGTAGGGTGAAGATATGATCTGATGTTCTATAGTTTGGTAGGAATCCAATTTGGCTTTTACTCAAGACATTGTGCTCTTCAAGGAAGTTTATAAGTCTTTTGTTTATGATACTACAGAATACCTTCCCCAGGTTACTGTTTACACAGATGCCTCGATAGTTATTTGGGTCGACTTTGTCCCCACTTTTGTATATGGGCGTTATGAGTCCTTTGTTCCAGATATCAGGGAAGTAACCGACACTCAGAACCAAGTTGAAGAGTTTTAGGATAGCCAGTTTCATTTTATCGTCTGTGTGTTTAATCAGCTCGCTTAGTATGCCGTCTGCACCGCAAGCTTTTCCTGGTCGCAGGTCCTTGAGTTTTTCAAATAGTTCTTTTTCTGTTATTATGGAGTCTAGCGGGTTTTGGTTATCTTTTATGGCCATTTCGAGCTTTTCCGGTTTTTTGCATATTTGGTGTTGCTCTGGCCTTAGTGTGTTTTCCTGGTATAATTTTTCAAAGTGGTTTTCCCATGTGTCTCCATTTTGAATGGCCAATTCGTCGTGTTGTTTTTTGTGTAATGTATTCCAGTTGTCCCAGAAACAATTGGAATCAATGGATTCCTCAATGGAGCTGAGTGTATTCTTAATATACTGCTTTTTTTTGGTTCTGAGTGTGTTTCTGTATTGTGTTAGTGTCTGACAATAAGTAAGGCGTAATTCCTCGTTTTCTGGCTGTCTGTGTTTTTGGTTTGATATTTTTCTAAGTTTTTTCCTCATGTTATGGCAATCTGGGTCAAACCATTTTTCATAGTTTTTTGTTTTGGGTTTGTTCTTGCGAGCTTTCAAGTTTGACCTTGTTGCCAAATTATCAAAAATATTATTTAGGTTATTCACTGCCCGGTTTACGCCTTCTTTATTGTGAGTGTATATGTTTTCCAGAAAGGTGTCCAAGAGAGCTTGAGTTGATTGATTGCTAATTGCTTTCTGGTATTTTTCCGTGCTGTTTTTGGCCCATCTGTACGATTTTTTGGTGTTGTACAGCTTACTGGGTTGTGTTTCTGTGTTGGTTGTTTCTGTCTTTTTAAGATACATAGTAATTTGACTGTGGTCTGACAGTGTTGTTTGTGGTTTGACTGTGAATGCTCTGAAAGAGGATGGGTCCAAATCCGTAATCATATAGTCTACGGTGCTACAGCCAAGAGGTGAGCAATAGGTCGATCTTCCTAGGAGGTCTCCCGTGAGCCTACCATTGACAATGTACAGACCCAGGCTTCGACAGAGCTGCAGGAGCTGTTTTCCGTTAGTACTTGTCTGTTTGTCGCAGTTACGCCTGTATGGATGGGAAGGGATATCGAAGTGGTTATTCCCGAATATGTAATTGTTTCCCTGATTATTGGTGAAGTCTGGTTCTTCGCCAGTTCTTGAATTGAGGTCACCACAGATCAACACGTTCCCCTGGGCCTGGAATTGGATAATCTTCCTCTCAATGTTGGAGAAGGTGTCCTCTTTAAAGTACGGGGATTCCATTGGGGGGATATAGAGTGCGCAAATGAAAACATCTTGATTGTTAGAGATAGTCCCCCTCTCAATTTTGAGCCACATGTGGTTTTCGCCCTTTTTTATAAATTTGATGCAATTCTTAAGCTCTGTTTTAAACCAAATCAGTATGCCTCCAGAGTCTCTGCCTTGGGTTACTCCTGGCAATTTATTGGAGGGGACCACCAGCTCTGTGTACCCTTGGGGACGGCCAGTGTGTCCTTCTCCTCTATACCAAGTTTCCTGTAAAATGATAATATCCAGATCTTTAGTTTCATCTATGAACTCTGGGGTCCTACTCTTCACGTCGAGCACCGAAGAGCGTAGACCTTGGATATTCCAGGTCGAAATATATAAGGATTTCATGTTAAGTTTGATCTTTTACTACGATAGGTTAAAGAATGATATGTGTTTGTCGTGTCTAAATGGGAGAAAATAAGATCATCCTAATTGTCTATAAATGCTAATACTACTTGGTTACAACTCTTTCTAGTAACTAGTCCTTAATTTTAAAATGTTTTTTTTCATTTTCTGATCCATAAGGCGGAAGTAGATGCTACTGCACGTCTGCCTAGTGTCTCTTAATGGATTGTCTCTGCCTGAGGTATTGCGTACGCCCTGTGCATCTCTCCCTCTGTCTGGCTGGGGGCGGTCCTGTTCCCCTGTAGGACAGGAGTGGTGCAGGTCTGATATTGTTGTTGTGCATGGGGATCCTCTCTGGTCCCGGTTGGTGTGGTGGTGGTCTCTGTAGTAGTCCTGGTATGTACCCCGCTGATCTCTGGTGGTCAGGGGGGGTCCTC